>NC_069499.1:956664674-956849880 GCF_027579735.1 Bombina bombina
ATTCATAGGATATAGTCTCTTTTAGACCCTGAACGTAATTTAATTTTTAACAAACATTTACATTCAGAGTCTCAGTCCTCGGTTCATAACAAACATATAACATAACCTGTAAGAAGAACATAATATTAACAACTGTGTATACTCATCTGTCCGGCGCTCTGGTCATAGTAAGTTCCGTTCTTCCCGGTCGTGTAAATCCAGTTTGACCGGGCCAAAAACTGAGCACCATAGAGCTCCACATGAATCAAACCCTGAAAAGAAAATTCTGTTACTTCATGTCTTCCTTCTCTTCTCGGGAACACGAGTCCACTTCCTCTGGTAAGGTTTTCTGTTACCCTCTTCGCCCCCTGTAGGGGGTCTTTGCTGCTGGAAAGTTGGTGGCTCGAGTTTCATTTTTCTGCAGGTTTCTGGAATCTCTGCTGGATCCTTGATTGAGAGGATTCTATTCTCCCAAGAGCTGTGCAAAGCGAATGGAAATCCCTAATTGGTCTCCTTTAATAGCAGAACAATGGTGATATGGGCCCTCATCTTTCTTTCATTTGGCTAGCCTTTGTGGTGTAATATATGAAAAATTAATCAATTTACAATGTGATTCTCTCCATGTCGATACCCTATATCCCACCCTCAGGATTCTGCTTTTTATATCCTGGGTTTCCAGGTCTGGAAAAAGCCTCTGCCATTTAGCCGTATTTTCATTTAAATGTGTAAGGCCATGCTTTCTTATGATCAGTTTATACCAACTAGAGATGGAGTAGCATCCTGCTTCATATGTATGAATGTTTTTTTCAATTGGACCCAAATCCTAGGATGCACCCAAATCTCTTATAGTGTGGCAAAAATAATTTCTCAGTTGTAAAAATACAAAAAAATGTGTTTAGGAATATCATATTTACTTTGGATTTGGTCAAAAGGTCTATTTAACTGTGTTCCTGTCTCTGCCAGCGGGAATAAAAACTTAAATCCCTTCAACTTCCAAATCTGAAAAATCCCTGAGTCTAGCCCTGGCAAAAATTCAGGATTACCAACAATGGGAAGATGTTGAGATAATCTAATACTTTTAGTTCACCACAAAATTTCTGCCAGGCGATGACTACGTTTCTAATGACACTTAGTTCATAAGTGGCTAAAAGTATTTTACCTCTATGAAGATGAAGCATTGCTTTCAAGGAGTAAGGTCTAATCAAATTTTCTTCTTCATTCACAAAGGAGTAGTAATTTTTCTCTGTAAGCCAATATGCTGCAATTTTAACCATAGTGACACAGTTATAAAACTTAATGTTTGGAAGACCAAATTCCTTTTCGAGGGACAAAATTCGTAGAGAGAGGCATTACTTCCCCCCTCCCCACAAGCATCTTAGGCATAGTGTATTAAATTGTCTGATGTCAAAATTCTTGAGGGGTAGTGGTAAATTTTGCATTATGTATAAAATTTGTGGAAACAGAAAGGATTTTAATAATGTGATTTTTGCAGAGAGGGAAATGGGTAGTACCGACCACCAGTCTACCAGCGACTTACTTTCCTGGAAAAAGTTTACATAGTTAGCATTATACCCCAAGTTAGGATTGTTACCAAGAAGGAGCCCTAAATATTTAATATGATCAACAACTTGAAACATGGTCTGAGCAACTGTCTTTAGTTTGGTTGATCCACAACAATTCCAATTTCTTTTGATTCATTTTGTAGCCTGAAAATTGACTAAATTCATTAATAATATCTAAAAGAAGAGGAATACTAAGTTTTATTTTGGAGAAGAATAACAATAAATCGTCAGTGTAAAGTGACAAGACAAACTTACTGACCCTGAGCCTTATTCCCTCTAGGTTTTTTCTTAACCAGACAGCAAGGGGTTCTATAGACAGGTTGAAAAGGACTGCAAAAGTGGGCACCCCTGTCTGGTGCCCTTGGCCAGAATTATCTTAGGGCACAACCCCCCATTAATTAATAGATGAGAGTAAGGTTTGTTATATAGCAGATTACAAAGTTAAGAAATTGACCAGTCAATCAAAAGTGTTAATGATATAAATAAATTATAACCATATTATAGAATCAAACGCTTTTTCAGCGTCTAGAGTAAGAAGCGACTTTGAAAGTTTTCTTAGTATTATTGGTTCTTTTCCAGTAGTGTTCTAAAAGCAATAGTACCTTGCGGAGATTCTTGGAGGAATTTCTACCTGGCATAAAACCTGTCTCATCAGTATGAATTAGATTACTAATACAATTCTTCAATCTATCTGCAAGAATAGAAGTGAGTAGTTTGTAACAAATGGGACGATAAGAACTGGGATGTTACAGGTCTTTATTTTTCTTAGGAATAAGTGTAACTATTGAGGCTGTTAAAAAAAAAAAAGTGTAATCCATCTTATTTTCAAAATAGTACTTATTAAAAAGATTAAGAAGTGTATTTAAAATCTCATGTTTGAGTATTCTGTAAAATTCAGCCGGTATCTTGTCAAGGCCGGAGCTTTACTTACTTTTGCTTTATCAATGGCGCTTAGGATCTATTCCTCAAGAATTGGCTGGTTTAACTCCAGTAGATCTACTTTAAAAATAAAAGTGTAATCCATCTTATTTTCAAAATAGTACTTATTAAAAAGATTAAGAAGTGTATTTAAAATCTCATGTTTGAGTATTCTGTAAAATTCAGCCGGTATCTTGTCAAGGCCGGAGCTTTACTTACTTTTGCTTTATCAATGGCGCTTAGGATCTATTCCTCAAGAATTGGCTGGTTTAACTCCAGTAGATCTACTGGCGCTATTTTGTGAAGTGAGATCTTATTCCAGAATGACTATTTTACTGAATCATTGAACTTATCAACTATCAAATTTAGGTATTTGACCATTATTGGCCTTGGTTTAGCTATTTGAGGTTCTTTCTACAAAAAAAATCTGTTATGTTAACTGAATGCCCAGGATCTGCGGCAGATCTAAAGAGGCAAACTTGAGTAAGTCCCGGAACTGAACTGTCTCCGGAAGCCCAACAATTTTTAAATTGTTCCTGCAGGAATAATCCTCTAATTCTTCTAGCTCTAAGGGAAGCGCCTTGATTGTATCATCTTGAGTTTTACTAGCTGTCTCTTGAAAATACATCAGATCTTTCAAGTCTGAGACTCAAGACTCTACTTCTAAAATTCTGTTAGCAAATTGTCTAACTTCTTCAGTGAGACCAGAGAGCTAATTTTTGAGCATATTAAACTGTGGTAGAATCAAGTCTGAGATTTGTTTAATCAGAACCTGTTGGTCCTGGCCTACTAATGATGGAGTCTGTATATCTAGGCTAGTTTCCATTTCTGTATTTTTAGCCTTTCTATCTTAGCTGGCATTGCTGGCGATTTGGACTTAGCTTGATTTACACATTTTTCCGTAAGTGGAAAGGGTGATGTGGGGAAAGGAGAAGAAAAGCAAAAAAAAAAAAGATAGGCAATGAAGACCTAATCTTCAGTGAGTATTTGCAGGGCAGTGTATGGAAAAGCAGAAAAAGAAAAAAAGAGGTGAACTAAGGCATAAAGCCTCTGTTGCGATTTATTATCTATGTGACAAACGTGTATATTTAGTGAATATAAAATATAACAGTGGTAAGTTATGTTCTAACTATGTAAGAGCACTATACAATAATATCAGCAACAGCGGACTGTAATATAAAAAGAACAAGCCCACATATACTTCAAGGTACACTATTAGGTTAAAGAAATTGTCCCAGAATAGTCAAAGACTTAAAAAAAGACATATATATGTAAAGTCTGAACAAAAATATTGCATAGCTCTTTATAAATTAATGCATATGCTTAGATAACCAAACGCATCTCGTGGTATGTGTCTATATTATGCAGCAGTATTTGCAGCATGCAATAAGTTTAATATGTTTTTTTTTTTTTTTTTTTTTAAAGTTCCCAGCAGAGAAGACCCAGCTGTATTTCCAGAAACACTTTTATTTGGAAGGCTTTGTCCCAGGACAGTCAGTAAGCTTATATCACATATAGAACTAGCAAATGGCGAATACAGTCTGACACCCTACAGTGTATATATGTATTAACTCCATGTAGAGTACAGTCCCTCTTCCATTTATTTAATTCCACTGCAGATCCCATAAACCAGTGGTGTTGCTGAGTTTCACTCTTAATGTGAGAGGCTGATAACCTTTTTCAGTGTAAACCAGTTCCAAATTGGCTGTAAAGGAGCAGCCTGAAATGAACTTCCCTCTTTCTTTGCTTATTATTTATAAACAATAAACCTGAGGGGGCTGCAAGTCCGCAGTATAGAGTAGGGCAAGGTTAAGAGAGTAGAGCCAGCATATAAACAGAAAATCTCTTATGAACCAGCAGGCACTTGTTCAGTTTTCCTGTCAAGCTTAGGGACTTGCTGTTGAGGGCTTATTAGACAGATATAAACTTATGAACAGCTATTCACCACAAGCAATGAATTAGCTTCTCATTCAACAGGAGCCATCCAGCATATTGCCTCTTTATTACTCAGGACACCTTTGTGTGTTGCCTTTAATCGGCAGTAAATCAGACCCGCCACAGTCCCTTTTTAGTTACTTCTTTGTCAATCACCAGTTTGAGCCGCAAACTTAAAGGCAGACATTAAACAGAAAAAAATCCAGACACTTAAGGATTTTTAGATGTTAACGCACACCATAGCTTTTTCTTTATAGCCCATATCATATACTTGCGTTTAGGCAGCCTTACGACACCACTGGAGAAACCTTCCACTCTCAAGCCCTAGATTGTACCTTGGGCGCTTCTCCTTCCTCAGTGCGGCTTTATTCCCGTGAGGTGGCTGCTCTGTTGCGTGCTGTGTTATCCCCCTTGTCTCGGGAGTAAGTATTAGGCGTGGGTTCACAGTTAAAACTCTCCCTGAATTCCACTGCTGGGCTGATCTGAATCTACAATCTTCACTCAAACGCCTTTAGCGCTCCCACTGCAGGGACATCTCTCACCGACGGCGGTGAGTCTGTTGAATTCTGGCTTGAGCAGTATATGCTGCAGGGGAGTATGAATCACGTTGGTTGCAGATATTAGCCGTACAAGTCAGATCTCAGTGACAAGACCAATTCAAACACCAGGTGACTTCCAGGATATAAGTCCCCGGGCTTGAGTGGATTCCTCCAAGCAACGGAGTCCAGGCATGTGGGGCAGATTGGATTATACTGTCCTTAATCTACGGACGCTCCTCTGCGAAGCCCCTCCCAAACGGAAGTCAGCTGTAATAGTTCTAGCTGTGCTGAGTATACTGCACACAGCCAAGAAGTTAAGTTTTCTGTTTATATTAGCAGAAATAATGTAGGACACATAAAATGAAGCAGAAGCTGCCTCTGTGACCCGATAGACTTTTTCTGTACAGTATGTCCCCTACTTACGAACAAGTTCCGTTCCGGGAGCATGTTCATAAGTTGACTTTGTTCGTAATTTGAACTGTATTGTAAGTTGTGTGAAAAGTATTATAAACCTCACTTTATAATACTTTTTACACAAATTACAGTACAGTTGTACATACAAAACAAACAATACTGTAAAGAAAACATTTTTAATGTACTGTACAGTAGTACATAAAAACAAACAATACTGTAAAGAAAACATTTTTAATGTACTGTACAGTAGTACATAAAAACAAACAATACTGTAAAGAAAACATTTTTAATCTTGCCTTGTATAATACAACAGCTGGCATACAGGGGCTGGTATGGAGTGAACAGGCAAGTTACTTTGTGGAGGAGGGAGAGATGGGAGATGGTGGAGCTGAAGGATCATTGGCAATAGCAAATGGCAGGCGAGCTGCTGGATTCAATTCTATCCACCCTCTTGAAAAAAAACTATCCAGTGATGTCTGGGTAGTAGCTTTTTTTTTTCTTGTGATAGATGACACAGTAACAATGGATGGCATTCTGAACAGCTGTTGCAACCTTTGTGTACCATTCTACGTTCGGGTCCTGTGCCTCAAAAACTAACAGTGCCTCCTCAAATAAAGAAAACCCCCTTGCCATTTCCTGTGTTGTGAATCTTTTTGGTTCTTCAGTTACTTCTTCTCCCTCTTGGCTCTCTTCGTCCTTTCGCTGGGCCTGCAATTCCATCTGGCCCTCATTAGTAAGCTCCTCATGTTGTACATCAAGGAGTCCAGTGAAGTAATCCTCTTGCAGATATAGCTCTAGCTTCTCGCTAAGGGTCACTAAGTTGCTGAGGACCTCTTTGGACTCCTCACCCTCTTTCTCAAATCCACGAGAATCGTGAGCAAACAGCGGGCAAAGATTCTTCCAATCCCCATTCATGGTAACAGCCGTAACCTCACGCCAACCAAAGTCAATGTTTTTTTATGGCCTTGTAGATGTTATAGTCCTTCCAAAATTGTTGCAAGGTTATTCCTGATTCGTCCATTGCCTTTACTGCTTGATGAAAAGTGTGACATAAATAATATTTCTTGAAAGTCGCAATAACTCCCTGGTCCATACAGGACCGGTGCTAGGATCTTTGGCCACACAGGCGAGGATAAATTTTGCTCCCCCCCATTAGGTACCATACGATTGCTGGTTTTTACAAAATGTTACAAAGATGTACAAAAAAACCTAAAGATAATTAATTTATCTATAATTATATATATATATATATATATATATATATATATATATATATATATATATATATATATATATATATATATATATATATATATATATATATATATATACACACACCAATATGTATATAGTGTGTGTGTGTGTGTGTATATATATATATATATATATATATATATATATATATATATATATATATGGTATATACTGTATATTAGGATATCCTGATTCTCTGTATACAGTATATATATATATATATAGATATATATATATATATAGTATTTTCAAAGTATTTTCAAAATAGGACTGCACTCGCTGGATTTAAGCATAAAACTTATTTTATTGTGGTAACGTTTCGGAGTCCACAGACTCCTTCCTCAGACCAGTACAAACATGCAAGTGAACACAGTGCCTTATATATACAATAAGCCCCACCCATCTAACAATACCTGTGTGAATTGCGCCAAAAACATGGTTGTCATGGTGATGACCCCCTCAACCAAACAATATTGCCATACTACTAAGCTAATAAAATAGTAAAATATATAGAGTAGAAATACAAACATATCATTATAGCAATGTATATCTATGTAGACCAACATTTGCAGTATCAGGTTACACTGTGCTAACAATAATTCAGCACATGATTCATGTTATAAAGTCACATTAAGCATGGAACAATTGAGTCACAATAATCTATCCCTAATTTATAGCTAGTTGGTTACTTATATGAGTCTGTATGTGTCCATAATTGAGGTTATTACACAGTCATCATATCACATATTGTTTAAATAAGCGTTACCCAGAATTGGAGAATCCTAGTAAATCTCTGCCACTGCTTTTGTAAACGCATCATGTTTGTCAGGTCATAACAGATCTAGATTATTGCTGATACTCAAAGCAGACACCTCCGTATAGGAACATACCTTATGTAAAAATGCCAGTATCCCCAGTCTGACTAGTGATCTGCCAAAAAGATGTGTTGCTGTCAAGTGCCAAGTTATGTGTCTCAGAGACGCTGTGCAGTGAACTCCGGCGTCTGTGGTGTAATTCCTCAAACCGCATGGCTAATTGGCATATGCGGCTGACGTCACCCGGCTTGCGCTACTGCTTGTAGTCATGGTAACCGTTGTGCGTTTATACAGCTTCAAGCCCTGTCAGTATTATCAGAGTGATTTGAACACATTAGTTGAGGGGGTCATCACCATGACAACCATGTTTTTGGCGCAATTCACACAGGTATTGTTAGATGGGTGGGGCTTATTGTATATATAAGGCACTGTGTTCACTTGCATGTTGGTACTGGTCTGAGGAAGGAGTCTGTGGACTCCGAAACGTTACCACAATAAAATAAAATAAGTTTTATGCTTAAATCCAGCGAGTGCAGTCCTATTTTGAAAATACTGTGAATATTACTGACCTGGCACCCTGGTTGATGACTGGAGGAGATTGAGAGTGCAGATACACATGGAGGATATATATATATATATATATATAGTAATACTTTGTGAGTGAAGGGCACTCTCAGGATTTTTGAAGTCACAAAGAATTTTTATTGAGAATAACAACAAGTCATCAAAGACAGAGTCAACGTTTCGGCTTTCTTAGGAGCCTTCTTCAAGACAAAAAACATCTCATTACGGCACGTAGCCGTGCTCCACAAACACTCCTGTTTGTGGAGCACGGCTACGTGCCGTAATGAGATGTTTATTGTCTTGAAGAAGGCTCCTAAGAAAGCCAAAACGTTGACTCTGTCTTTGATGACTTATTGTTACTCTCAATAAAAATTCTTTGTGACTTCAAAAATCATGAGAGTGCCCTTAACTCACAAAGTATTACTGAATATGACCTTTGAGGACTGCACCAAGGTGTTTGCTACATAACCGAGGTTGGAGTGCTGGAACACCTGCTATTTTATATATATATATAGTATATCCTGATACCCTGTTACTGATACAGAATATATATATATATATATTCTCTCTCTCTCTGCACTTTGTATATTGTATTTATATCCATATTTAGTGGAGTATATTCATGCTGTTCGCCTAGCCCAAACTTCAGTCTTCAGTAGTTCACCATGCTTTATTGCACTTTTACTGAGTTTTGCTCTGTATAATGTCCCACTCCCACCCCATGCACTCTCCTTCACGTTTAGCTCACCCCAAAGCTGACACCACTCATGCTTCACTTAACACGATCCGAAGTCCTTACCACATCATCACAGTGACCCTGACCTGCACCCCGGTGTAGTGCTGGAAGAAGAAGAGCACCATACTCTGGTAGAGGTTGTAGAAAAAGTTATATTCTCGCCAGTAAAACTGTTCGGGTAGCAAGGCGCTCAAGACCCTCCAGCAGCCCCAAGCAAGCAAATACGATGGAGGCGGAGCTATTCTCAGCATTATTGTAGCGGTCAACATATACCGCAATGAGTAGGTGTGCACAGTGCACCACAGTGGAAAGCAGCATGGCCGCGGCTCAAACACAACCAGTCACTGCACTGACTGACACCCGGCAGAGGGGGAGGGGTGGGGGAGAGACCCTCTGATGCTACCTGGGTGACAGCTGGAGGAGGGGAGCAGCCTCATGACTGACTGTAATTGTGTAATCCTGAGGGGTGTAAAGCTCAGGGTAGCCAGGTGCTCGGAGATCTCGCCTATGTAGTTCCTATCATTCATAGCTGGTAGAGTAGATAGGGTGGAAAAGCGTGCATGGGCAGCTGTGTAACAGTGCCGGGATGTAAGAGGGAGATTGGTGTGGGTAACAGAGCGCCGCAAGCGCGTTAGGGAGGAGGAGCAGCTTGGGTGGCACTGACTGAGTTAAAGGCACCCTAGAGGGAAGAAACGGTGCTGCTGGGTCCTCGCAAGTGGCGGATCTCCAGGGCCCAGTGGCCGCAAATGGTTTATCATTATGTGACCTTTGGGACCCTGGAAGGTCTGCCACTGATAAAATGTAAAAAAAAATCACTGCTCTCCAATTTTGCGGTTGCTTAGCTTGCCTTTATGCAAGCGCTGGGCCTGGGTCCATAGGCTGCATGAGCGCCATAGTATTTGGTGGCAGATGCCCTACTTTGACGTTGGGATGAAAGTAATTCATGAATGGGGGTGACCTTGTCGAGCAGCAAAAGAATGTTGAATGGGCCATTTTCTCTATCTTTGGGATAAAGTGGTTGAAAAAACAGTCCTGGAAAATGGCCTGTGTAACCCAGGCTTTGGAGTTACTCTTCTATACAACAGGAAGAGAGCCCTTGGCAATGTTTTTAAAAGCTCTTGGGTCCTCTGCATGATACACTAAGAGAGGCTTCAGCTTCATATCGCCGGATGCATTGCCACTAAACAACAGAGTTAGCCTGTCCTTTGCTGCTTTATAGCCTGACATCACCTTTTCCTCCTTACTGATGTAACTTTGGTCTAGCATCCACTTCCAGTACAGGCCTGTCTCATCTACATTAAAAACCTGTTCAGGTAAATAAGCCCCTTCATCAATAATTTCTCGAAGCATTACAGGATATTCCTGGGCAGCTATGGTATCTGCACTCACTGCCTTGCCACTTACTTTTACGTTGTGAAGGTTGGCTTTAGCCTTGAACCTATGAAACCAGCCATGACTGACGTTAAAAGATGCACTCTCTAATTCTTCAGATGCACCTTCTTATTCTCTGCGTTTCTTCTTCAAGTCTTAATACAGGATTTTAGCTTTTTCTTGGATCAGCATTAAGCTGAGTGGGAGTCGACACTGATGCTGATCCTGCATCCACACACTGAGAAGTTTCTTCATCTCCTCTATCACTTTTCCACTCTTTTTTTATATTATTGTCGACATCATTGGCACTGCAGACTTCACATGTTCCATGATCTTGTCCTTATTCTTTAGAATCGTGCCGATGGTTGAACGATTCATGTTTTAAGAACGAGCAACGTCTACCATCTTTTCGCCTCGGTCCACTCTCTTAATTATTTGTTACTTTTGTTTCCATTGTTATGGCTTGGCCCTTCTTAGCAGCCCCTGCTGCATCACCGCTGCTCTTACGCTTGTTTCCGGACATCCTGGGCTTGTACAGTACTCTATACTGTCGTACTGTACAGTAAAGTACACAGCAGCACAACCGCATGTGACATTGTCTGGCAAACACGGAACTAACTAAAGCATGTTTGCATCTTTGAAAGCACGCAACTTGAAGGTTCTTAAGTAGGGGACTTGCTGTATTTGATTAAAATTCCTGAATATCATGGATTACCTGGAAAACAAACTAGCAAACGTAGTGAGGGTAGCTTAAAGGGACAAGAAACCCAAAAATTTTCTTTGAAGATTCAGACAGAGAATGCAATTTTAAACATCCCAATTTACTTATATTATTTAATTTGCTTCATTCTTCAGATATTCTTTGTTGAAGAAATAGCAATGCACATGGGTGAGCCAATCACACGAGGCATCTGTGCAGCAACCAATTAGCAGCTACTGACACTATTTAGACAGGCTTTTCAACAATTAATATCAAGAGAATGAAGCAAAATAGATAATAGAAGTTAATTGGAAAGTTGTCTAAAATTGCTTGCTCGTTTTAAATAATAAAATAAAAATATGGGTTTAATGTTCTTTTAAACTTACATTACTTACACTGCTCTCTGACAAGTTTCCTTGGCTGCCTAAACTAACTTTTCATTAGAAGATACATTATTTCTGCTAAAGTAAGACAGAAAACTGCTGATTTCTATGATGGACACAATACACTATGAACAGCTAGTACTGCTACAGCCAGTAATGTCAGGTGCACACACATACTATGCACAGTTATAACTGCCACAGCCAGTAGTGCCTGGTAACTGAGTAGGTAGCTCTATACATGTAATACAGCTGGCTAAGGTGCATAGGAAAATTGTGAGCTTTATGGAGAAGAAACAGTACTATAGTAGCATACATCTCATAACAGGAAATGACAACACAGCTTTAACTGAAAAATAATACATATATACTGCAAAAATACTATTTGTCTTTTTTTTTTTATTATTATACTTTGTTTTTTTGTCTACAGTGTCCCCTTAAAGGGACACTGAACCCAATTTTTTTCTTTTGTGATTCAGATAGAGCATGACATTTTATGCAACTTTCTCATTTACTCCTATTATCAAATTTTCTTCATTCTCTTGGTATCTTTATTTGAAATGCAAGAATGTAAGTTTATATGCCAGCCCATTTTTGGTTAACAACCTGGGTTGTTCTTGCTGATTGGTGGATAAATTCATCCACCAATAAAAAAAAGTGCTGTCAAGAGTTCTGAACTAATAAAAAAAGCTCAGATGCCTTCTTTTTCAAATAAAGATAGCAAGAGAACGAAAGAAAATTGATAATAGGAGTAAATTAGAAAGTTGATTAAAATTGCATGCTCTATCTGAATCATGAAAGAAAAAAATTGTGTTCAGTGTCCCTTTAAGTTTCTAGAAAAAAAAAAGCAAGAATAAACTAAATAGAATACAATTTGTATTGATTTTTAATCATGCATAGTTTTGTATTTTATTTGGAATTAGGTTTTGAGTTGAATGTTTCTTTAAGCTGCTTCAACCATTCTTCAACTGCCTCTTGATCCCCTCCCACAAGAATGGGAGCTCTTGCAGGTTTTCAACTGCTAGTCAACAGGAAATAAAGAATCATTTTTAATATAATTTATATTTTTGTATTAATCCCTAATGCTTTACTGCCCCTGTCAGTAGTTATTGTCATATATGCATTTATGTGCGTGCAAAATAAGGGCCACTTTGATTTTTCTTATGTCATTTTAACAAAGGGCCAGATTACAAATATCACTTTTGCGAGAGCATAATTGCGCTCCACTTAGTAATACCAGTGCACGCAAATGTGCACTAGTAATACAAGTTAGGACGTTTACATTGCATGGACACATTGCGCTCAAGAGAGCGTGCTTCCATAGGCATGAGAACCTAGCACAGCGATGGGGGTAAGTAGTGCAGCGATGGGCAGCAGTTGTTATATATATATATATATATATATATACTGTATGTATATGAAGATATCCATATATATTTATGTGTTTATATGTGTATATATACACATATTAACACACATATGTATATACATATATATTTTTATTTACAGGGCACACACAGTTCCCCATAGACGGCAATGTAAATGCACTGTTTTTTTGTCTAACACCCCACACCCGCCAACTTTAACACCTAAAACTGCTTCATGCAGTTATATTTTTAAAAAAAATATGCTCATTGTTTTTTATTTAAAAAACAAACGCACCACTGTATTTTGGGGGCAATAGGGGCACATTTACAAAATAACCAGAGATCTGATCTCTAGTTAATTTTTGGAGTGCTAATTGCTACCGTGAGCTTGTAACAATAAATTAGTGCACAATCTAGCCCACAATCAGTGTATGGTATGACCTGTATGGTTGTATAGTATTGCAAAATATGCCTTTTTGAATCTTGTGGAAATTAGGGAGCAAATGACCTATATAAATATATATATGCTGCACAAAAGTTTGTAACTGTTAGAAATTTATAAATGAGATTTTATATCTGTCATGAAGACCTCATGATTTTAGAATGTCAGGGGTTATTTTCTTTTCTCTAAGATATCTTAAAACATTTGATCACATTTATGGTACTGGACAGGTCATGTTTCATATCAAAATAATCCTCATGATGTCAAAATGGGATTCTCTATAAGTTTATGTGTACTGTATTTACAAAATTAAAAGTATGTTATTCAATAACTTCAGCCAGGGCTGCATGTTTTTTTATGGTCTGCCATAAAAGAGGGGAGGCTACTTTGCTTGCCCACTCTGAAGGGAGCTTGGTCAGAAACCTGACCTCTGGAATAAAATGTAAAATAAAAATATAATACATAAGAAATAATAATGAGTAAGTTATAACTTCAATTATGTAGATACAGTACACATACACTTATAGAAAATCCCATTATGACACCATAAGGATTATTTTTAAACCAAACATGACATGACTGTCATAGTTTGTTATCCAGTACCATAAATGTGATTAAAACATGTTTTAAGATATGCCAGGGAAAATAAGGTAACCTATGATATCCAAAAATTATAAGGTTTTCATGAAAATATCTCTTTACGAAGTAGGAACTGATGCTTGTAAAAACACAATTGTTCCTCTAGACAATAAATACATGTATAGGGACTTCCATGTATTTTGTTTTAATTATTATTTTTTGAAAACAGCATTTTTCTAACATTCAAAACATGATCCTCTAAATGTACAACACATTTGTGCTTCCATTGCCTAAAATAGGAACAGTATATTAAAATATCCAATTTGAAAACTATGGGCTAGATTACAAGTGGTGCGCTAATCTTAGTGCGGGAAGCGATAAGTAATTTCCTTCTTAATATGGGAAGAGTCCACAGCTGCATTCCTTACTTTTGGGAAATATTGAACCTGGCCACCAGGAGGAGGCAGACGCACCCCAGCCAAAGGCTTAAATACCTCCCCCACTTCCTCATAACCCAAATCATTCTTTGCCTTTCATCACAGGAGGTTGGCAGAGAAGTGTCAGAAGATTTTGGAGTAATCTCTTATATAGGGTAGTACTCTTTGAGATGGGACTGGAGTTTTAAGTAGTCCTGTCTGCCTCTCAGTGAGAGCCTGGGCGAAAGTTAGAGTCCGGAGATGCAGGCAGAGTCTTTCTGCGAAACCATACCGACTCATATTAACAGCTCCATAAGCAATCAGCGATGACAAGTTTCGCTGCCTGCTTTCTTTACTCAAGTCCATGTCAGAAGCAACGCTACTATCTGTCAAACTTGAAAGACTGTGTTACTGTTCCATGGCATAGATTCTGATAAGATCGTTTAATTTTTTTATACATGTATGATAACGCAAGAAGACAGGTAGGGGGATTATTGAACAGTGGGTAATACTCTTATATGTTTATTTTATTTTATGCTGCTTTTATGTGTGAGATGTTATAGGATATACAGGTTTCACTTTCACTTTGAGAGCTGTGCAGCTTACAAGTTTGGCACGCTTTTTCTCATAGCAGAGACAGTGTTCTAAAATAAGTTGCGACGCATAAGAATGCGGGGCCTACGTCACTTCCGGTGATGTGAAATCAGCTGTTGGAGGTGTGTTGCGCTCACTGTGCATGTGCAAGAGGCCCAACCTCCTCAAAACAGCTATTTAAGGCTATGCAATGGGTCAAGGAATTCTATGGCCCGTAATCTTCATTGCGCATGCGCACACGTACCTACTCTCACTCATCAGTGACAAGGCGCAGTTGGCACACTGGCAACACGCCCCTATTGGTTGCACAGCCACTGACTTCATGGACACACAGGGGGGTGCTTATGGGGGTTACAGGGGGTGCTGATGGGGCTTTAATAAGTTACACAGGGGGTGCTTATGGGGGTTACAGGGGGTGCTGATGTAACCCCAATAATCCCCAACAGCTCCCCCTGTAACCCCTATAAGCACCCCCTCTGTAACCTACATAAGCCCCATCAGCCCCCCCTGTAACCTCCATAACTACCCCCTGAGTAATCTACATAAGTTCCATCAGCACCCCCATAAGCCACCCTCTGTAACCTACATAAGCCCCCCTGTGTAACCTACATAAGCCCCATCTGCACCCCCTCTGTAACCCACATAAGCCCCATCAGCTCCCCCTGTAACCCCTATAAGCACCCCCTCTGTAAACTACATAAGCCCCATCTGCACCCCCTCTGTAACCCACATAAGCCCCATTAGCTCCCCCTGTAACCCCTATAAGCACCCCCTCTGTAAACTACATAAGCCCCATCAGCACCCCCTGTAACCCCCATAAGTACCCCATGTGTAACCTACATAAGCCCCATCAGATCCCCCTGTAACACCTATAAGCACCCCCTGTGTAACCTACATAAGCCCCATCAGCACCCCTGTAACCCCCATAAGCACCCTCTGTGTAACCTACATAAGCCCATAAGCACCCCCTCTGTAACCTACTTAAGCCCCATCAGCTCCCCCTGTAACCCCCATAAGCACCCCCTGTGTAACCTACATAAGCCCCATCAGCTCCCCCTGTAACCCCCATAAGCACCCCTCTGTAACCTACATAAGCCCACCAGCCCCCCTGTAACCCCCATAAGCACCCCCTGTGTAACCTACATAAGCCCCATCTCCCCCTGTAACCCCCATAAGCACCCCCTCTGTAATCTAAATAAGCCCCATCAGCACCCCCAGTAACCCCTATAAGCACCCCCTTTATATCTTATGTAAGCCCCATCAGCACCCCCTGTAACCCCCCATAAGCAGCCCCTGTATAACTTACGTAAGCCCCATCAGCCCCACCTGTAACCCCCATAAGCACCCCCTCTGTAACCTACATAAGCCCCATCAGCACCCCTAGTAACCCCTATAAGCACCCCTGTGTATCTTATGTAAGCCCAATCAGCACCCCCTGTAACCCCCATAAGCACCCGCTGTATAACTTATGTAAGCCCCATCAGCACCCCCTGTAACCCCCATAAGCA
The DNA here is from genome assembly GCF_027579735.1 of Bombina bombina. Classification (NCBI taxonomy): domain Eukaryota; kingdom Metazoa; phylum Chordata; class Amphibia; order Anura; family Bombinatoridae; genus Bombina; species Bombina bombina. The sequence goes on from NC_069499.1 coordinate 956,680,748, forward strand.
CCCCTCCCCCGGGCATGGCAAGTCGGCGGCGCGCGATGGATGAATTTGGAAATTGAATGGAGGTGGGCAAATCAAACGGACTACGGAACGATCAGATAATACATAGGAAACTGCATTATCTGATTGGTCCGTGTGTCCGTGAAGTTAGTGGCTGTACAACCAATAGTAGTGTTGCCAGTGTGCCGCCTGTGCCTTGTCTCTGAGTGAGGAGGAGGGCCGTGTGCGCATAATTCAAATTAGCCAATAGAATGAGAGCTGCTTAAATCCTATTGGCTGATTTGAACAGCCAATAAGATTTTAGCAACCCTAATTCCTATTGGCTGATTCAAATTTTTTAGCCAATAGGAATGCAATCTTGAATCGCGTCCCTTGCATTGAAGATTCAGTGTACAGCGGTGACCGTATGAAGAGGATGCTCTGCGCCGGATGTCTAAAGGATGGACGCGCTCCACACCGGCTGGATGAAGATCGAAGAGGCTGCCTGGATGAAGACTTCTTGCCGCCTGGATGAGGATTTCGCCGTCTGGATGAAGACTTCTTGCCCCCGGGATGAAGATTGTTCAAGCAGGACTTCAAAAACTGTAAGTGGATCGTCAGGGGTTAGTGTTAGGCTTTTTTAAGGGTTTATTGGGTGGGTTTTATTTTTTAGTTTAGGGTCTGGGCAGTAAAAGAGCTAAATGCCCTTTTAAGGGCAATGCCCATACAAATGCCCTTTTAAGGGCAATGGGTAGCTTAGGTTATTTTAGATAGTTTTTTTTATTTGGTTGGGTTGGTTGGGTGGTAGGTTTTACTGTTGGGGGGTGTTTGTATTTTTTTTTTACAAGAGCTGATATCTTTGGGGCAATGCCCCACAAAAGGCCCTTTTAAGGGCCATTGGTATTTTATTCTAGATTAGGTTTTTATTTTGGGGTGTTTTTTTTATTGGGTATTAGAATAGAAATATTTTTTTTATTTTTGATAATTTGTTTATCTTGTGTAATGTATATTTTTAAGGGGTGTTTGTATTTTTTTTGGAGTAAAAGAGCTGTTTATATCAGGGCAATGCCCTACAAAAGGCCCTTTTAAGGGCCCTTGGTAGTTTATTCTAGAGTAGGTTTTTTTATTTTGGGGTGTGTTTTTTTTTTAAGGGTATTAGAATAGGATTAATCTTTATTTTTTTGGATAATTTCTTTTTTTTTGTAATGATGGGTATTTTTATTTTTTGTAATGGTAGTTTTTTTTATTTTTTGTAATAGTGGGTTTTAGTGTAAGGCAGGTTAGGTTTTATTTGAAAGGTAAGTTTGTATTTATTTTAACTAGGTAGTTAGTAAATAGTTAATAACTATTTACTAACTAGTCTACCTAGTTACAATAAATACAAACTTGTGAAATAAAAATAAAACCTAAGCTAGATACAATATAACTATTAGTTATATTGTAGCTAGCTTAGGTTTTATTTCACAGGTAAGTATGTATTTAGTTTTATCTAGGTATTATTTAGTTAATAATTGTAAATTTAATTTAGATCTAATTTAATTATGTTAAAGTTAGGGGGGTTAGGGTTAGGTTTAGGGGTTAATATATTTTAATTTAGCTTGTTGTGATGTGGGGGGGCTGGCGGTTTAGGGGTTAATAGGTTTATTTAGTTAATAAAAAATTTATTTAGCTATATTTAAATTATGTTAAAGTTAAGGGGTGTTAGGGATAGGTTTAGGGTTATGTTAGGGTTATTGGTTAATATAGTTTAATTTAGCTTGTTGCGATGTGGGGGGCTGGTGGTTTAGGGGTTAATAAATGTAGTATAGTGGCAGCGATATTGGAAGCGGCAGATTAGGGGTTAATAATTTTATTTAGGTAGCAGCAATATCGGGAGCAGCAGATTAGGGGTTAATAACTGTAGGCAGGCGATGTTGGGGGCAGCAGATTAGGGGTGTTTAGACTCTGGGTTTATCGTTACATAACTTTTGTTTCTGCGATCGCAGGTCTTAGACTTTTTTTTTTGCACGTCAAACACAGCTCTTGTTTTGGGAGCGGTATGGATCTTAAAATCCCCATATTGCCCGCACAAGCAGTGTTTTTTTAAACTTGTAATAGCAGCGATATAGGGAATTAAATAACGCTACTTTTGTGGCGTTCTTTACTTTCCCTATAGCGCTCAAAACTCGTAATCTAGGTGTCTGTTAAGAAAGATGTTTCAGCATACGGGATATTTGTTTCAACCGGCGGTGGCTGTTGCCGCGGTTGCTGGAGCAGCTTCCTATTAGTGTGACTCTTTACGGGATTTGATCGAGGGGGAGGGTCATTCAGGAAAGAATTAAGGCCTTGAGGGTTGCTAATTCTTTTATCTGTGATGCTAATAAGAAGATTATTCGCCTGAATGCTACGGCTTCAGCTTTTTCTGTTCAGGGCCATCGGGCTCTGGCTGATGTCATGGTCTGCGGATATGACTTTTAAGTCTAGACTTCTTTCCCTCCACTTTAAGGGAATGATTTTGTTTGGTCCAGGCCTGGACTCCATTATCTCCACGGTCACAGGGGGCAAGGGTGCCCTCCTACCGCAAGAGAATAAGAACTAGTCTAAGGGACCATTTTCGTTCTGAAAAAGCCCATTGTCAGCAGTCCTCCGCTAAACCAGAGCAAACCATAAGCTCTTGGAAGCCGGCTCAGTCCTGGAATAAATCCAAGCAGAGCAAGAAGCCCGCCGAGTCTAAGTCAGCATGAATGGGCGGTCCCCGGTCCTCTTCTGGATCGTGTTGGGGGCAAACTGTCGCTCTTTTCAGTCGCTTGGTTCAGGGACATGCAGGATCCATGGGTCCTGGAGGTCATAGCTCAGGGTTACAAGATAGGTTTCAAGTCTCAACCACCCAGGGGCAGATTCCTCCTCTTAAACCTATCTTCCTGACCGGTATAGAGGGAAGCCTTTCTGAGGTGCTTACGGGATCTGTCCTCTTAGGAGTTATTGTCCTGGTGCCTATTGCAGAGAGAGGTTTGGAATACTATTCAAACCTTTTCGTAGTCCCAAAGAAGGAGGGAATTTCCGTCCGATTCTGGACCTAAAGTGCTTAAACAAGTTTTTATATGTCCCCTCGTTCAAGATGGAGACAATAAGGTCCTTTCTTCCCCTCGGTTGAGAAGGGCAGTTCATGATGACAATAGATCTGAAGGATGCTCCCTTCACATACCAATCCTCAAGGACCACCTCCAGTTCCTAAGGTTTGCGTTCTTGGACCGGCACTTCCAGTTTATTTTACTTCTGTTGGATCTAGCTACGGCTCCAAGAATTTTTTCGAAGAGTGGACCATTCGGAATCTCTCCTGTCTTCTTCGATCCCATGGATGGAAGATATATCGAGAGAGTTCTTATATCAAGTACCAGGGTAGAATTCCTGGGTACTATAATAGACTCCATAGACATGAGAATATTCTAACAGACCAGAGACGTTGCTAGGTAGCTTTAACATGTCTTGCCCTCCAGACCTCCTTAAGGCCATCTGTGGCTCGGTGTATTGAGGTGCTTGGTCTCATGGTGTCCAGCATGGACATAATTCCCTTTGCCAGGTTTCACCTCAGACTGTTGCAACTGCGCATGCTGAAGCAGTGGAAGAGCGATCATTCGGATCTGTCTCAACAGATTTCTCTGGACAACTGATCGAGAGAATCGCTCTCTTGGTGGTTTTGTCTGGATCTCTTGTCCCGAGGGACGTCCGTCTTAAGACCATACTAGGTGATTGTGACTGCGGTTGCGAGTCTGTCAGGATGGGGAGCTGTTTGGGGTGCCAGGAAGGCACAGGGCCTTTCGGAGGAAAGCTCCCTCCCAATCTCATTTTGGAACTTCGGGCAATATACTATGATCCAAAGGTTTGGCTTCTGCTGGGTTTGTCCCAGTTTATCAGATTCCTATCAGACAATATAACCTTGGTGGCTTACATCAACCATTAGGGGGAAAGAGAAGCTCCATAGCAACTGGGACAACTGGGAAGCGGATTTCCTCAGCAGACCATCTTTTCATCTGGGGGAATGGTCTCTCCATCCCGAAGTGTTTGCAGAGATTTGCAAAAGGAAGATCTTTTGACGTCTCAATACCAAGCTACCCAGATATGGGTTGAGGTACAGGGATCCTCAGGCAGAGCTAACCAATGCATTAGTGGTGCCTTGGAGGTTCAATCTAATTTATCTTTTCCGGCCATTTACCACTACTTTCTCGTGTAGTGGCTTGAATCAAGCGAGAGCAGGCGTCAGTGATACTGATTGCTCCATCTTGGCTGCAAAAGATATGGTTTGCAGATCTAATGGGGATGTCCTCATCCCCTCCATGGAAGTTACCTTGTTGCAGGGATCTACTAACCAAGGTCTCTTTGTTCATCAGTGTCTAGATTCTCTAAGGCTGACTGCATGGAGATTGAAAGCTTAGTCCTAGCCAAGAGAGGGTTTTCTGAGAGAGTTATTTTTACTCTCATTCAAGCTTGTAAGCTGGTTGTTTGTCGCATCTATCATAAGGTGTGGAGGACCTACTTATTCTGTTCTCCAAGATGAACTGGAGAAGGGCTTTTCTGCAAGTCCCCTGATGGGACAGATTTTGGCCCTGTATGTGTTACTGCACAAGAGGTTTGCTGAGCTTCCAGATATGCAGTTATTTGTTAAGGCTCTGCTAGGATCAGACCTCTGTTTAGATCTATTGCTCCTCCTTGAAGTTTAAATCTTGTTCTTAAAGTTTTGCAACGGGCTCCTTTGGAGCCAATGCATGAAGTAGACATTAAATTGTTGTCTTGGAAGGTTCCTTTTCTACTGCTTCTGTGATTGCTGCCTTGCAATGCGTCCCTCCTTATCTGGCTTTCCATGCTGATAAGGCTGTTCTACAACCAAGTTAGGTTTTCTTCCTAAGGTTGTGTCAATTTGCAACATCAATCAAGAGATTGTAGTTCCTTTCTTATGTCCTAATCCTTCTTCATTGAAGGAATGTTTTCAACGTAATTCTGGATGTGGTTTGTGCCTTGAAGTCCTATCTTCAAGCCACAAAGGAATTTATACAAACTTCTTTCTCTGTTTGTTCTCTTTTCCAGGAAGAGTGGGGGTCAGAGGGCCTCTTTGACTTCCTTATCTTTTTGGCTGAGGAGTGTCATCCGTTTAACATAGAGACAGCGGGACATAAGCCTCCTCTGAGGATTACGGCTCATGTACAAGAGCAGTGGTTTCTTCTGTGGATCAGATTTGTAAGGCGGCTACCTGGTCCTCCTTACATACTTTTTCCAGACTTTACAAGTTTGATGTTTTTGCTTCTGCTGAAGCAGCCTTCAGGAGAAAGGTTTTGCAGGCTGTGGTGACCTCAGATTAGGGTCTGCCTCTCTTTTTTCCCCTCTGGTTAGCATTCCGTGTACTCTAGAGCTTGGGTATATGTTCCCCAAAAGTAAGGAATGCAGCTGTGGACTCTTCCCATAAGGAAGAAGGAAAACAAATTATGTTTACCTGATAATTTCCTTTCCTTCTGTATGGGAAGAGTCCACAGCTCCTGCCTGTGTTCTACGATGGGCGGCCCAAAATTTAAATTTATTCTTCTGGCACCTTTTTTACCCTGATATTTCTCCTACTGTTCCATGTTCCCTTGACAGAATGACTGGGGCTATGAGGAAGTGGGGGAGGTATTTAAGCCTTTGGCTGGGTGTCTTTGCCTCCTCCTGGTGGCCAGGTTCAATATTTCCCAAAAGCAAGGAATGCAGCTGTGGACTCTTCCCATACAGAAGGAAAGGAAATTATCAGGTAAGCATAATTTAAGTTATTGCAACGTTGAAAGTAAATGGTGGCGCTCAAGTGCAAACAAAATTTGCGCTCAAAAGATTAGCGAGCCTGAAGACCTAGTGTAAGGGTTAAAAATTAAACATGTTCACCAAACACATCAAAATAAATTATTACACTCATATATACACTTCCTGATAAAAATATATTTCAGTTAAATATTAATAAAGATATTTTATAATAAATAAAAAGGATATGGTATATTGCTAAGTATTTGGAAAGGGCTATGATGTATGATACACTGTACTGTGCAAAAAGTCTTAGGCCACCATTAGATTTGTTGTTTTAGCAATGGTATAGTGACCATATATAATTATTTCTCAGTCTGTTTATTAGAATACAACTAGAAAAAAAATATGATATTTGTATGCAGTATTAAAAAAAACAGGAAAAAAAATCAAAGTTGCAAGTATTTAGTGTGACCTCCCCTTATACTTGAGCAATAGCAGGAATCTGGATCTTGTAAACCTAAATGGAATGGAACCCTAATTAATGTAATTGCTATCACATGTATTTGTCCTACTATTTCATGTCAAAATGACTGCTGTGAAAAAGGTCTATTACACCAGGTTTTTGCAAGAGATGCTTGAGCATTACATATACATGGTATGAGTTTAATTCAATGAAAGCTTGCTAAAAAGACCAACTTTCAATATCATTCCATTAAAAATGCCAAAGATCACAGAATTTGACAGACATAAAATTATACTTTTGCATCAGCAAGGCCACTCTCAAAGGGAAATCCACAAACAAACTGGATACTCAAGATGTTGTATGCCAGCTGTTACAAAGAAATTTGAAGATTAAGGAGAGGTCAAGGACAAAAAAGGACTCGAAGGCCAAGAAAACTTTAAAAATCTGATGAGATGTTTCTCAGAGTTTCTTCTTTGAGAGACCGGAAGAAGTCCAGCAAGGACCTGGCTCAGCATCTGGCAGCTTCATCGGCATGCCAAGTTGACCCTTCTACAGTCCTAAGAAGCTTGATCAGGAATGGTCTTTGTGGAAGGGTAGCAGCCAAAAAAACTCTTTCATGTAAGTGGCAAGAGTCCATGAGCTAGTGACGTATGGGATATACATTCCTACCAGGAGGGGGCAAAGTTTCCCAAACCTGAAAATGCCTATAAATACACCTCCCACCACACTCATACCTTAGTTTTACAAACTCTGCCTCCTATGGAGGTGGTGAAGCAAGTTGTGCTTGATTTTCTTCTATGATAGGCGCTTCTAAGCATTTTGAAGCCCAATTCCTCTCAGAGTACAGTGTTTGTCAGAGGGATGTGAAGGGTGTATTGCCTATTGCTTTAGTGGTTTCACCCATGGGAAATCCTTTCAAAGGCTCTCTGTAATCGGTCGCAGGGATTCATCCCCTGCCTCCCTTTTCAGATCAACGTTATACTCCTATACCATTAATTCTGCTGATATTATTCAGTACTGGTTTGGCTGTCTGCTATATGTGGATGGGTGTCTTCTGGTAAGTATGTATAATTTTTTAAGACACTCTCAGCTATGTTTGGCGCTTTATGTTATAAGGTTTTAAATATATGTATTTGCTTATATTTGCCATGAGTCAGGTCTATGTTTATTTCCCTTTTGCAGTCTAACAGTTTCAGTATGGAATTTATATTTTGGGGAGTTTAAGTCAATTTTTTTCTTACCTCGGTTTTTCAAATTTGACTTAGTTTTTCAAAATTTTTGCGAGCAAACTAGGCTCGTGAGGATGCAAAATGCTGTTTTTATTGTGTCATTCTTGCCGCAAATTTTTTTTGGCGTGAAGTTGCGTCTATTGTGCATGAGTCGCGTCATTTTCTTGCCGCAAAGTCGCGTCTATTATGACGCAAGTTGCGTCATTTCATTGTGTTAGCTTTGGCGTCAAGTTTTTTTTCTCTGCATTTGCATCATCTTTGTTTGCGTCATTTTTGGCGCTTAAATTTGTTATATTAAGCCTCTCCCTCTTTTTTGCTTGCTGTTTTCATTTTATTATAGAGAGCTGTGATGCTTGCTTTTGATTTTATTTTTTTCTATAAAAATTCTATCATGAATATTTCCTATTTTCTTTAACTGTTACATTGTGGAAATTGGATATTTTGTCTAAATGTTATTTTTTTTTTTTTTGTTAGATTTTGTGAGATGTCTCAAACTGATCCTGCAAATCCTACCAAAAGCTAAGTGTGTTATTATTGTCAAGTTAATTTTATTCCCGCAGCTTAATTATGGGTATTTATTTTATCATATTATTATATGCTGATAATGTTTCTATGTGTACAATTACATTTACTGTTTTTACTTTCTCAGTTTAATGTACCTAAAAGTTCTGCAGATATAAAAATGGTACTGCTGCAGCCATAAGAAGGCTATGACTGCTATTGCGCCTTCAATTAATGTAAAGGTCTTTCCAAACTTGTTATAGATGTATTCAATTTTGTACTGACTGAGGATCCTGCATCAGAGATAGTAATTGACTAATCTTCTTTTTTCAACTTGAACATTTCCGTTCTCTTTTAAGGAAGTATTGTTAACCTTATGTATTGAGGAGTCTAGTTCTCCTAATATCTAAGTTGATAATCATTTAAATTCTGTGTTTAAAGATTTCTAAGGTTGCTCCTGAGGTTTTTTTTCCTATTCTAGATGCTATCTGTAATATGTTTTCTAAAGAATTGTCTAAACCTGGTTCCTTTTTGGGAATGTACTGCTATTCCTATGGAAGATAGTACTTATTTTTTCAGGATACTTTAAGGTAGCTTGAATCTTACCTTAGAAGAGCATATTTACATGCTGTTTATATTCTTAGTTAGGATGATGTTGCTACTGCTTCGACTTTCTGGTTGGACAGTCAGCGTAGCAGTTATCAGATTCTGAAGTATATAACATTGTTTTTTGCTTCAATATGTAAATTATTTTATTTATGATAATGCATTTAATGTTATTTAAGATTAATGTCAAATCTATGTTTTTAGCTATTCTATTTAGAAGAGCTTTATGGTTTGAATCTTAAAATTCTGACATGGTGCCTAAATATAAATTATTATCTCTATCTTTTCAGGGTAATAATTTGTTTGGTTCTCAATTGGATTGTATTATCTCCATTATATCTGGGGATAAGGGAGTTTTAAGGGTACATTTGAAGCTCTCATTTGTTTTCGTTATTTTTATCAGAATAGAGAACAGAAAACCTCTCATTTCCCTAAGGCTTCTGGCTATAATTAGAGACTATCTCCTAATTGGAATAATTCCAAGCCTTATAAGAAACCAAATTTAGCCTTTAAGTCTGCATGTAGGTGCGGCCCTCAAACCAGTTCTTCTGGTGTGGAGGGGGGCAGATTAAGTTATTTCAAGACATTTGGACAGGTTCAGTCCAAAATCAATTGAATATTGTTTCTGAAGGGTTTTGAATAGATTTTAGAATGAGACCTTCCTTGGGAAGAATCTTTCTTTCTCATGTTGCAACAAACCCTGTAAAGGCTCAGGCTTTTTTTTTAAATGTGTTTTAGAACTAGAGTTTTCAGGGGTGATTGTACCAGTTCCTCAGCAGGAACAGGGATTGGCTTTCTATTTTCATTCTATTCATTGTCCCTAAAATTAAAGATTTTTTTCAGATCCAATCCTGGATCTGAAAACTTTAAATTGTTTTATAAGAGTACCAACTTTCAAGATGGTGACTATAAGGACTATTCTACCTTTTGTTTAGCAAAGTTATTTTATGTCCACTATAGACTTACATGTCGCTTATTTTCACTTTTTGATTCATCCAGACCACTATTGTTTTCTGAGATTCTTTTTTCTAGACAAGCATTACCAATCTGTTGCTTTTCCATTTGGCCTAGCAACAGCACCAAGATTTTTCTCGAAGGTTCTTGGTGTTCTTCTTTCTGTAAACAGAGGGTAAGGTATTGCAGTGTTTTTGGACGATTTCTTGGTACTAGTTCAGTTTTTTCTTTTAGCTGAATCTCACACGAAACAACTGTTGTTTGTTCAAGTATATGGTTGGAGGATTGATTTACCTAAGAGTTTCTTGATTCTTCAGACAAGGTCACCTTCTTAGGTTTCCAAGATAGATTCAGTGTCCATGACTCTCTCTCTAACAGACAAGAGACAAATGAAATTGGTCTTAGCTTGTCTAAACCTTCAGTCTCTATAATTCTCTTCAGTAATTATGGTCATAAAAGTTTTAGGTCTTATGATCGCTGCATCAGACGCAATCTCCTTTGCTCATTTTCATATGAAACCTCTACAGCTTTTGCATGTTGCACCAGTAGTGCAAGGATTATACTCAGTTATCACAGTCGATATACTTTAATCCCAACACTCAGCTTTCTCTGACATGGTGGTTTAACCATCACCTTATTGTTTATAGGGGCCTCCTTTGTTCGTCCTTCCTGGATTGTGATCACAACAGATGCAAGTCTTCTAGGTTGGGGAGCTGTCTGGGAATCTCTGACAGTACAAGGGGTTTGGAATCCTCAAGAGGTGAGGTTTCCAATCAATATTTAGAACTCTGTGCTATTTTTAGAGCTCTTCAGGCTTGGCCTCTATTTGAAGAGAGAACTTTACTTTTGTTTTCAATCAGACAATGTCACAGACAGTGGCATATGTCAATCATCAAGGGGGACTTGCAGTCCTTTAGCAATGAAAGGAGTATCTTTGATATTTTCCTGGGCAGAATCCAACTCTTGTCATTTTATTCTTCCGGGGGAGTGGTTTCTCCATCAAGATGTGTTTTCTGTTTCAACTTGTACAGATGTGGGGTCTTATAGAAATAGATCTGTTGGCCTCTCGCTTGAACAGGAATCTTCAGATACCTTTCCAGGTTTGGTGATTTTCAGGCGGAAATGATGAATGCTTTTTTCTGTCTCTGGTTCTTTTTCCAAAGGGTGATCTCCAAGATCATAATGGAACAATCTTATGTGTTTCCAATAGCACCAGCATGGCTTTTCAGGTTTTGGTATGCAGACTTTGTCCGAATGTCCAGTTGCCAGCTTTGGTCTCTTTATAACACCAGACCTTTTTTGTCTCAAGGCCCAGTTTTTCATAGGATCTCAAATTTCTAAATTTGAAAGCATGGAATTTGAACACTTAGTTTCTATTCATAGAAGTTTTTATGACTCAGTTATTTTTTCTCTGATACAGGTTTATATATCTGTTTCAAGGAAATTTTAATTTAGGGTTTGGAAATCCTATATTTCATGGTGTTCCACTCATAATTATTCTTGGCATTCTTTTGAATTCCTAGGATTTTACTCTTCAGGATGATCTGTATTCAGGTTTTTGTATGTAAATCCTTTGAAAGGATAAATCTCTGCTTTTTTTGTCTTAGTTCATAAACAGATTCAGGTTCAGCTTTCTGATTTTCACTGTTTGGTTAAGGTTTTGTTTTGTATCAAGCCTGTTATTAAATCAATTTCTCCTCCTTGGAGTCTCGATTTGGTTTTTAAGTTTTTGGAAGTTTTTCCTTTGAAGTCTCTGCATTCTTGGTTATTTATCTACTTTCTTGGAAAGTGTTATTTCATTTGGTTTTCTCTTCTGCTCGAAGAATTTCTGAATTATCTGTTCTCTCTTGTGAGTCTCCTTATCTGATTTCCATCAAGATAAGCTGTTTTACGAGTTATGTCTTACATTTTTTTGCATTTGGTTGTGAATTTTTAACATTAATGGAGAGATTATTGTTTCTTCTTTGCGTCCTATCCCTAGGAATACTCCTAAGGGGTCTTTACATTCTTTGAATGCGGTTAGAATTTTGCAATATTAAGTTGAAACTACTTGGATTTCAGTAAGACTTCTAGTCTATTTGTTATTTTTTCTTGTTGCAGAAAAAGTCTGAAAGCTTCTGCCGTTTCCTTGGCATCTTGGTTGGAGCTTTTGATTTTCAAAGCTTATTTGGAGGAGGAGCAGTATTCGCCTCAGTGTATTACAGCTCATTCTACTAGATCAGTCACTATATCTTGGGTTTTCAAGAATGAAGCTTCAGTTGATCAAATTTGCAAAGCAGCAACTTGGTCTTCTTTGCATACATTTACTAAATTTTACCTTTTTGATGTGTATGCTTCTTCTGAAGCAGTCTTTGGTAGAAAGGTTCTTAAGGCAGCTGTCTCGGTTTGATTCTAGTGCCTATGATTTGAGTTTTTTTTATAATTTTTATGAAAAACCTAATTAATATTTGGATTTAATTTCTCAGCGTAAATAGCTGTTTTTATTTTATTCCTCCCTCTCTAGTGACTCTGTGGACTTCCACATCTTGGGTATTATATTCCATACGTCACTAGCTCATGGACTCTTGCCACTTACATGAAAGAAAACATAATTTATGTAAGAACTTACCTGATAAATTAATTTCTTTGATAGTGGCAAGAGTCCATGAGACCCACCCGATTGTTTGGGGGTAATGATTTCTCTTGTTAAGTGTGTTCAGTCCACGGGTCATCCATTACTTATGGGATATATTCTCCTTCCCAACAGGAAGTTGCAAGAGGATCACCCAAGCAGAGCTGCTATATAGCTCCTCCCCTCACATGTCATATCCAGTCATTCTCTTGCAACCCTCAACAAAGGAGGAGGTCGCGAGAGGAGCTGGAGTTTTTACTTAACTATTCTTCAATCAAAAGTTTGTTATTTTAAATGGCACCGGAGTGTGCTGTTTTTCTATCTCAGGCAGTATTTGGAAGAAGAAACTGCCTGCGTTATTTTTCTATGATCTTAGCAGGCGTAACTAAGATCCACTGGCTGTTCTCGACATTCTGAGGAGTGGGGTAACTTCAGAAACTGGGAATAGCATGCGGGGTCCTCCGCAAATGAGGTATGTGCAGTACTTTATTTTCTGGGAATGGAATTGACTAAGAAAATACTGCTGTTACCGTATGATGTAAGTACAGCCTTAAATGCAGTAGTAGCAATTGGTATCAGGCTGATAAATGTATGCACAGTTGAGTTATATTCTAGGGACTAGAATTTGACTGAGAAAATACTGTTAACACTGAAATAATACTTAAGCCTTCTTTGCAGTGGTAGCGACTGGTAGCAGGCTTAGTGATAGCTTTGCATGACATTGAAAAATGTTGTTTTTTAATAAAACGTTTACTGGCATGTTATTCGTTTTTGTGAGGTACTTTGGTGATAAATCGCTTTGGGCATGATTTTTTTCCACATGGCTAACATATTTTTCTGCATGGAAACCGTTATATCAGGGCTCCCACTGTTGTGATTGGAGTGGGAGGGCCCTTGTTTTAGCGCCTTGTTGCGCAGTTAAAATTATTGCACAGTCTTTCTGCTTCTTCCTCCTTGATCCAGGACGTCTCTAGAGAGCTCAGGGGTCTGCAAATTTCATTTGTGAGGGAGGTAATCAGTCACAGCAGATCTGTGACAGTGTGCTGACTGTGATTAAAAGCGTTAAATCTTCATTGATATCTGTTTTATCCGTTTTGGGTATTGAGGGGTTAATCATCCTTTTGCTAATGGGTGCAATCCTCTGCTAATAATACACTTCTTGTTAAGAATTGTTTAATTATATCTGTATTTTTGAAGCGCTGCAGCGTTTTTTATATTGCTTGTAAACTTATTGAAAGTGATTTCCAAGCTTGCTAGTTTCATTGCTAAGTCTGTTTTAAACATGTCTGATTCAGAGGAAACTGACTGTTCATCATGTTCAAAAGCCAATGTGGAGCCCAATAGAACGATGTGTACCAATTGTATTGATATTGCTTTGAATAAAAGTCAATCTGTACCGATAAAGAAGCTATCACCAGACAACGAGGGGGAAGTTATGCCGCCTAACTCTCCTCACGTGTCGGTACCTGCGTCTCCCGCTCGGGAGATGCGTAGGATTGAGACACCTAGTACATCTAGGCCCTTACAAATCACTTTACATGATATGGCTAATGTTATGAAAGAAGTATTATATAATATGCCCGAATTAAGGGGCAAACACGATAGCTCTGGGTTAAGGACAGAGTGCGCTGATGACACGAGAGCCATGTCTGATACTGCGTCACAATTTGCAGAACATGAGGACGGTGAGCTTCATTCTGTCGGTGACGGTTCTGATCCGGGGAGACCGGATTCAGAAATTTCAAATTTTAAATTTAAGCTTGAGAACCTCCGTGTGTTACTAGGGGAGGTATTAGCGGCTCTGAATGATTGCGACACGGTGGCAATTCCAGAGAAATTGTGTAGGTTGGATAGATACTATGCGGTACCGGTGTGTACTGACGTTTTTCCTATACCAAAAAGACTTACAGAAATTATAAGTAAGGAGTGGGATAGACCCGGTGTGCCTTTTTCCCCTCCCCCGATATTTAGAAAAATGTTCCCTATAGACGCCACCACACGAGACTTATGGCAGACGGTCCCTAAGGTGGAGGGAGCAGTTTCTACGTTAGCCAAGCGTACCACTATCCCGGTGGAGGATAGCTGTGCTTTCTCAGATCCAATGGATAAAAAATTAGAGGGTTATCTTAAGAAAATGTTTGTTCAACAGGGTTTTATATTGCAGCCTCTTGCATGCATTGCGCCTGTCACGGCTGCAGCGGCATTCTGGTTTGAGTCTCTGGAAGAGGCGATTCGCACAGAGCCGTTGGATGAGGCCTTGAGAAAAGTTAGAACCCTTAAGCAAGCTAATGCGTTTGTTTCAGATGCCGTAGTACATCTAACCAAACTTACGGCTAAAAATTCCGGATTCGCCATACAGGCGCGCAGAGCGCTCTGGCTTAAATCCTGGTCAGCGGATGTAACTTCCAAGTCTAAGCTACTTAACATTCCTTTCAAAGGGCAGACCTTATTCGAGCCCGGCTTGAAGGAAATTATTGCTGACATTACGGGAGGTAAGGGCCACGCCCTTCCTCAGGACAGGGCCAAACCAAAGGTCAAACAGTCTAATTTTCGTGCCTTTCGTAACTTCAAGGCAGGAGCAGCATCGACTTCCTCCGCTCCAAAACAGGAAGGAACTACTGCTCGTTACAGACAGGGTTGGAAAGGCAACCAGTCATGGAACAAGGGCAAGCAGGCCAGAAAGCCTACTCCCGCCCCTAAGACAGCATGAAGTCAGGGCCCCCTATCCGGAGACGGATTTAGTGGGGGGCAGACTTTCTCTCTTTGCCCAGGCTTGGGCAAGAGATGTGCAGGATCCCTGGACGTTAAAGATTATATCTCAGGGATACCTTCTGGATTTCAAAACCTCTCCTCCACAAGGGAGGTTCCATCTTTCGAGGTTATCTACAAACCTAGTAAAGAGAGAGGCATTTCTACAATGTGTACAAGACCTCTTAATCATGGGGGTGATCCTCTCAGTTCCGCGATCGGAACAGGGACAAGGATTTTACTCAAATCTATTTGTGGTTCCCAAAAAAGAGGGAACCTTCAGACCAATCTTGGACTTAAAGATCTTAAACAAATTCCTAAGAGTACCATCGTTCAAGATGGAAACCATTCGAACCATCCTACCCATGATCCAAGAGGGTCAATATATGACCACGGTGGACTTAAAGGATGCTTACCTTCATATACAGATTCACAAAGATCATTATCGGTACCTGAGGTTTGCCTTTCTAGACAGGCATTACCAGTTTGTGGCTCTTCCCTTTGGGTTAGCCACGGCCCCGAGAATTTTTACGAAGGTTCTGGGCTCACTTCTGGCGGTACTAAGACCACGAGGCATATCGGTGGCTCCGTACCTAGACGACATTCTGATACAAGCGTCAAGTTTTCAGAATGCAAAGTCTCATACAGAGATAGTTCTAGCATTTCTGAGGTCGCATGGGTGGAAAGTGAACGTGGAAAAGAGTTCTCTGTTACCACTCACAAGGGTTCCTTTTCTAGGGACACTTATAGATTCTGTAGAGATGAAGATTTACCTGACGGAGTCCAGGTTATCAAAGATTCTCAATGCTTGCCGTGTCCTTCATTCCGTTCCAAGCCCATCAGTAGCTCAGTGCATGGAGGTAATCGGCTTAATGGTCGCGGCCATTTGCGCGCCTGCATCTCAGACCGCTGCAACTATGCATGCTCAGTCAATGGAACGGGGATTACTCAGATCTGTCCCCTTTGCTAAATCTGGACCAGGAGACCAGAGATTCGCTTCTCTGGTGGTTGTCACCGGTTCATCTGTCCAAAGGAATGACCTTTCGCAGGCCAGATTGGACGATTGTAACAACGGATGCCAGCCTTCTAGGCTGGGGAGCAGTCTGGAATTCCCTGAAGGCTCAGGGATCGTGGACTCAGGAGGAGAAACTCCTCCCAATAAACATTCTAGAATTAAGAGCAATATTCAATGCTCTTCTAGCTTGGCCTCAGTTAGCAAAGCTGAGGTTCATCAGATTTCAGTCGGACAATATCACAACTGTGGCTTACATCAATCATCAAGGGGGAACCAGGAGTTCCCTAGCGATGTTGGAAGTCTTGAAGATAATTCGCTGGGCAGAGTCTCACTCTTGCCACCTGTCAGCGATTCACATCCCAGGCGTAGAGAACTGGGAGGCGGATTTCCTAAGTCGCCAGACTTTTCATCCGGGAGAGTGGGACCCGGGAGCGGTGCTGGTAGATGCATTAGCAGCCCCTTGGGTTTTCAACATAGCTTATGTGTTTCCACCATTTCCGTTGCTACCTCGGCTGATTGCCAGGATCAAACAGGAGAGGGCATCGGTAATTCTGATAGCGCCTGCGTGGCCACACAGGACCTGGTATGCAGACCTAGTGGACATGTCGTCCTGTCCACCATGGTCTCTTCCTCTGAGGCAGGACCTTCTACTTCAGGGTCCTTTCAACCATCCAAACCTAATTTCTCTGAGGCTGACTGCCTGGAAATTGAACGCTTGATTCTATCAAAGCGTGGGTTTTCGGATTCGGTTATTGATACATTAGTACAGGCTCAGAAACCTGTGACAAGAAAAATTTACCATAAGATATGGCGTAAATATTTATATTGGTGCGAATCCAAGAGTTACTCATGGAGTAAGGTTAGGATTCCTAGGATATTAGCTTTTCTACAAGAGGGTTTCAGCTCTGTCTATTCTTTTACACAAACGTCTGGCAGAGCATCCAGACGTCCAGGCCTTTTGTCAGGCTTTGGCTAGAATTAAGCCTGTGTTTAAAGCTGTTGCTCCTCCGTGGAGCTTAAACTTGGTTCTTAAAGTTCTTCAGGGTGTTCCGTTTGAACCCCTTCATTCCATTGATATTAAGCTTTTATCTTGGAAAGTTTTGTTTTTGATGGCTATTTCCTCGGCTCGAAGAGTCTCTGAGTTATCTGCCTTACATTGTGATTCTCCTTATCTGATCTTTCATTCAGACAAGGTAGTTCTGCGTACTAAACCTGGGTTTTTACCTAAGGTTGTTTCTAACAGGGATATCAATCAAGAGATTGTTGTTCCATCATTATGTCCTAATCCTTCTTCAAAGAAGGAACGTCTTTTGCATAATCTAGACGTGGTCTGTGCTCTGAAGTTCTACTTACAGGCAACTAAAGATTTTAGACAAACTTCTTCTTTGTTTGTCGTTTACTCTGGACAGAGGAGAGGTCAAAAGGCTTCGGCTATCTCTCTCTCTTTTTGGCTTCGTAGCATAATACGTTTAGCCTATGAGACTGCTGGACAGCAGCCTCCTGAAAGAATTACAGCTCATTCCACTAGAGCTGTGGCTTCCACCTGGGCCTTTAAGAATGAGGCCTCTGTTGAACAGATTTGCAAGGCTGCAACTTGGTCTTCACTTCATACTTTTTCCAAATTTTACAAATTTGACACTTTCGCTTCTTCGGAGGCTGGTTTTGGGAGAAAGGTTCTACAGGCAGTGGTTCCTTCTGTTTAATGTTCCTGCCTTGTCCCTCCCATCATCCGTGTACTTAGCTTTGGTATTGGTATCCCATAAGTAATGGATGACCCGTGGACTGAACACACTTAACAAGAGAAAACATAATTTATGCTTACCTGATAAATTTATTTCTCTTGTAGTGTGTTCAGTCCACGGCCCGCCCTGTCTTTTTAAGGCAGGTTCTAAATTTTTAAATTATATCTCCAGTCACCACTGCACCTTATAGTTTCTCCTTTCTCGTCTTGTTTCGGTCGAATGACTGGATATGACATGTGAGGGGAGGAGCTATATAGCAGCTCTGCTTGGGTGATCCTCTTGCAACTTCCTGTTGGGAAGGAGAATATATCCCATAAGTAATGGATGACCCGTGGACTGAACACACTACAAGAGAAATAAATTTATCAGGTAAGCATAAATTATGTTTTTTTTGTATGAAAGTACATTTTTTTCCATTTCCTCTTTTTGTATGCTTTTTTTACTCCTTTTTACACCTCACTACTTGCCTATACGTTAAACTAAGGTATAAGTTTGGTGGGATGTGTATTTTTAGGCATTTTGAGGTTTGGGAAACTTTGCCCCCTCCTGGTAGGAATGTATATCCCATACATCACTAGCTCATGGACTCTTGCCACTATGAAAGAAATTAATTTATCAGGTAAGTTCTTATAGAAATTATGTTTTTTTTCGGAAGGGGAACAGGGAAGATATACCAAAGCTCACAAAGATTGGAATGACAATCGGTGGAAAAGAGTATTATGGAGTGACAAATCGAAATTTTTGGGTCCAATCGTCAACAATATGTGAGAAGAAGAGTTGGAGAGAGATGGAAGAATGAGTGCTTGGGGCCTTCAGGGAAACATGGTGGAGGGTCTGTCCTGGTTTGGGGCTGCATTTCTGCCAGTGGCGTTGCCGATATTGTCCGAATTGATGGGATAATTAATGCTAAAAAGTACAGAGAGGTTTTAATTCATTATGCCATTCCTTCTGGAAAGCACCTGATTGGGAATGGTTTTATTTTTCAGCATGATAACGATCCCAAGCCCACTGCTAATGCAGCGGAATCATATTTGGAGAGAAAAACAGCTGATAAAACACTGAAAGTCATGGAGGCCCATTAATCAAGCTCCGAATGGAGCTTGAGGGCCCGTGTTTCTGGCGAGACTTCAGACTCACCAGGAACAGCAGTTATGAAGCAGCGGTCTAAAGACTGCTGCTCCATAACCTGTCCGCCTGCTCTGATAAGGAGGACAGAGATTGCTAGAATTCAACCCGATCGAGTACAATCAGGTTGATTGACACCCCCCTGCTGGCGTGGCCGCGAGTCTGCAGGGGGCGGCGTTGCACCAGCAGCTCACAAGAGCTGCTGGTGCAATGCTGAATAAGGAGAGCGTATTGCTCTCCGCATTCAGCGATGTCTGTCAGACCTGATCCACACTGTCGGCTCAGGTCCGACAGACATTTGATAAATAGGCCTCATGGACTGGCCTCCACAGATTCCAGAGCTGAATATTATAGAGGCAATATGGGATCACCGGAACAAAGAAATAAATAAATAAAAGACAACCTAAATCTAAAGAAGAACTCTGGGAAGTGCTGAATGAAGTCTGGTATAATATAGGATCTCAAATTTCTAAATTTGAAGGCATGGAATTTGGACACTTAGTTTTTATTCATAGAAGGTTTTTTTTCTCTACTTTTTTGTGTCATACCAATACAAACAAAAGAACTAAACATTAGAATGCCTAAACATTTGTAATTGCAACAATTTTCTGGGCAAAGTGGTGCATTACCTGACAGAAATGCAGGGGTGCCAATATGTTTGGTCATAACTGTTTATACACACACTCATATATATATATATATATATATATATATATATATATATATATATATATATATATATATATATATATATATATATATATCAGGGTAGATTTGATTTAAATCACTAATCAGTAAGACCGATTTAAATAATGGTTTCATTTTTAGAACAGGTTATTTTTTTCTAGTTATATCAGACCATTACCAATTTGGTTATGTATCATTAGATATGCTTAGATAGATAATTGAAAAAGAAGGTGAACTATCTCCAGTTTAATTGGTTAATAATTCATATTTGATCAACTTTTCACCTGTACTTTATTGGAAGGAAAAAAAATAATAAAGTGATTTGATTAATCATAACAACTGAAATACTTTTATTTAACTTAACCCCTTAGTGACCAGACCATTTTTCTATTTTCTTACCATTAAGGACCAGGGCTGTTTTTACATTTCTGCGGTGTTTGTGTTTAGCTGTAATTTTCCTCTTACTCATTTACTGTACCCACACATATTATATACTGTTTTCTCGCCATTAAATGGACTTTCTAAAGATTCCATTATTTTCATCATATAATATAATTTACTTAAATTTTTTTTTTATTAAATATGATGAAAAATTTGAAAACACACTTTTTCTAACTTTGACCCCCAAAATCTCTTACCCATTTACATATATATATATATATATATATATATATATATATATATATATATATATATATATATATATATATATATTAGTAGACAACCCAAAGTATTGATCTAGGCCCACTTTGGTATATTTCATGCTACCATTTCACCGCCAAATGGGATCAAATAAAAATAATTGTTAACTTAACAATTTTAGGTTTCTCATTGAAATTATTTACAAACCGCTTGTGCAATTATGGCATAAATGGTTGTAAATGCTTCTCTGGGATCCCCTTTGTTAAAAAATAGCAGACATATATGGCTTTGGCATTGCTTTTTGGTAATTGGAAGGCCGCTAAATGCCGCTGCGCACTTTAGTGTAGAGATCAGCCTCCCACCTGACACATTCCACCCCCTGATCCCTCCCTGACCCCCCTCAAACAGCTCTCTTCCCTTCCCCACCCTCCAAAAGTCTGCCAATATAAAAATATATATATTTTTTATTATTATTTTTTTAATATATATTTTATGCAGGGTAGTATCCCCCCTTACCTCTCTAACTTTCCCCCCTCTAACTGTTAGGCCCTATCTTAGGTACTTGCAGCCAGTATCCAGTTTCCAGTAAAATTGGGCTAAATTGTTTTAAAAATTAAATGAACACGTTTTTTCCGTAGTGTAGCTGCCCCCCTCAATAACCTACCTCGCTCCCCCTCCCAGATCCCTTTCCCAAATCTCTTAACACCCTCTCCCTCATTCCCACATATTTTCCGTAGTGTATTGGTCACACTCGCTCCCGCCCCTCTCACACCCCCTCTCGCCCAATCCAGCAATGGGCCACCCACCCGCCTCCCTCCTATGCCACCAACGATTGGCACCATCGGTTGCTTACCAGAGGGTATTGCGGGATGCCTCAATATCGAGGCATCACTGCAATACCCTGAAAGCGGCTGGAAGCAATCATGATCGCTTCCAGCGCTTGAAACACCTGAGGACGTGCCAGGCAAGTCTTTGGTCATTAAACGACCATTTTTTGTTGGTCATTAAGTGGTTAAACAATAAAATGATTTGCCCCTCCCTCCTCACACTTAGGTCCTTCTGCAGATCTATTCCACTCTAAACAATCTTCTATTCAGTGAGATTCTTGAAACGTATTATGGGTTGATTCTGTGTACATAGATTTGCAGGTGAGCAATGGCATTAAAGGGACAGTAAAGTCAAAATTAAACTTTCATTATTCAGAAAGAAAATACAATTTTTCGCAATTTTCCAACGGACTTCTCTTATCTAAGTATCTTTGTTTTTCATGGTATCCATTGTTAAAAAGCCTGCATAGCTAGGCTCAGAAGCAATGTACTATTGTGAGCTAGCTCCTTGTCACTGTCTCACCCAATGTATTCAGCTAGACCCCAGTAGAGCATTGCTCTCTTTCAACAAAGGATTCCAAGAAAATGAAGCAAATATGATAATAGAAGTAAATATGAAATCTGAAAATTGTATGTTCTATCTGAAAATGTAATCTGTCATGATTGTGTCCCTTTAAAGTCTATTTTGTATGTTATATAACATTTTGCTGTGAAGAAGGGGCATGTGATTTCTGCAGACACAAATTCACAGCTTTGAAAACTACAAAACGAATAATATGTAATAATATCTTCAAGATAGAAAAATTGTCCAAATAATCTTATAGAAACGTTTGGGAGAGCATGACATTGTGAATGGATTAATGGAATTAATTTACCACCCCCCCTAAACCCCCCCAAACCCCCCCCCCATTACAGCCATGAATATATAGCATCTTGCTATATAAATAAAAAATAGTCTCTATTTAATTGAAATTGTTTTTATTGATTTTATAAACATAATACAAAAACATAGAAATACAATAAAGGTGAATATCAGCAATTACACATATTTCGCTGACAGGTGCTGTGGTAGTCTTTTACATACAACTCGTAACCTTTTTACAGCAAGTAGAATCTATCAAATTCGAGAATATCTCACCTTTCAAAATATGGTATAATAAACAGTACATCATAACCTTAATACATAACCCCTCTCCCACCCTCCCCCCAGGTGTTTCCAAACCTTGCAAGTATCTTTCCTTTATCTAGTGAAACGTAATGTCCAGCTGTTGCTATAGAAGTCAATGTTAGTAAATACGTCCCTTACGTCCAGGAACCAAATATCTGTCCATAGTGGGATCTTTCTATTCCCTTCATTTCTACCTCACCCTACCTCTCTCTTTTACTCATTTCCCTCCTGGTTGGGGTGTGGTCTAACATAGCCCTTCATGATTCAGTAGAACCATATTTCTCCAACATTAGTGTGTCCGGTCAACGGCGTCATCCATTACTTGTGGGAATATTCTCTTCCCTAACAGGAAATGGCAAAGAGCACAGCAAAAGCTGTCCATATAGCCCCTCCTCAGGCTCCGCCCCCCAGTCATTCTCTTTGCTGCTCTGAACAAGTAGCATCTCCACGGAGATGGTGAAGAGTATGTGGTGTTTAGTTGTAGTTTTTTATTCTACTATCAAGAGTTTGTTATTTTAAAATAGTGCTGGTTGTACTATTTACTCTAAAACAGAAAGAGATGAAGAGTTCTGTTTAAAAGAGGAGTATGATTTTAGCAGCAGTAACTAAAATCAATTGCTGTTCCCACGCAGGACTGTTGAGCCCAGAGAACTTCAGTTGGGGGGAACAGTTAGCAGACTTTTCTGCTCAAGGTATGACTAGTCCATTTTCTAACAAGACTGTGTAATGCTAGAAGACTGTAATTTTCCCTCTTGGGGATCGGTAAGCCATTTTCTTAGACTTTTAACAGAATGAAGGCTTATTATGGGCTATACACTGGTTGACACTCTTGTCGGCTAAATCGATTTATTTATTTAAGTTTTTTATGAAATCTGAGGTGATTTATAAAACTTTTATTGTGGGGGAACGTTTTTAGGCGCCAGGCAGTTGTTTAGACACCTTTCCAGTTAGGAAGGGCCTTTCACTATAGTAGGCAGAGCCTCATTTTCGCGCCATAACTGCGCAGTTTCTTTTGGATGCAGTGCATGCAGCTGCATGTGAGAGGGTCTGGTGATCATTGAAAACGTTCCTGGAAGGCTTAATTTGGTATCGTATAACTCCTAAGGACAGGTGAAGTCGCAGCAAACGCTGTGGCTGGGACTGTAGTGGGGTTAAAAATTGTTATTTGATTAAACGGCTCCGGTTTCCTCATTTAAGGGGTTTAAAGCTTGAAAATTGGGGTGCAATACTTTTAAAGCATTAAGACACTGTGGTGAAAATTTGGTAAAGATTGGATATTTCCTTCATAGTTTTTCACACATTCAGGAATAAAGTGTGCTCTGTTTAAAATTTAAAGAGACAGTAACGGTTTTGTTTTAAAACGGTTTTTTTGCATTATTAGCCTGTTTAAGCCTGTCTAACATGTCTGTACCTTCAGATAGAACATGTTCTGTATGTATGGAGGCCAAAGTGGTCTCCCCTTCAAATGTATGTGATAATTGTGCCATGGCGTCCAAACAAAGTAAGGACAGTACTGTCACATTTAATAAGGTTGCCCAAGATGATTCCTCAAATGAAGGTAGTGGGAGTAGTTCCTCATCCTCTCCTTCTGTGTCAACACCAGTTATGCCCGCGCAGGCGACCCCTAGTACCTCTAGCGCGCCAATGCTTGTTACTATGCAACAATTAACGGCAGTAATGGATAATTCCATAGCTAATATTTTATCCAAAATGCCAGCATTTCAGAGAAAGCGTGATTGCTCAGTTTTAAATACAGTGGAGCAAGAAGGCGCTGACGATAGTTTATCTGTCATACCCTCACACCAGTCAGAAGTGGCAGTGAGGGAGGGTTTGTCGGAGGGAGAACTTTCAGATTCAGGAAGAATTTCTCAACAGGCAGAACCTGATGTTGTGACATTTAAATTTAAGTTAGAGCATCTCCGTGCATTACTTAAGGAGGTGCTATCTACTCTGGATGATTGTGACTCTTTGGTCATTCCAGAAAAATTGTGCAAGATGGACAAATTCTTAGAGGTCCCGGTGCACCCTGATGCCTTTCCGATCCCTAAAAGGGTGGCGGACATAGTGAATAAGGAGTGGGAGAAAACAGGCATACCCTTTGTCCCTCCTCCTATATTTAAGAAATTGTTCCCCATGGTCGACCCAAGGAAGGACACATGGCAAACAGTCCCTAAGGTTGAGGGGGCAGTTTCTACCCTAGCCAAACGCACGACTATTCCTATTGAGGATAATTGTGCTTTCTCCAACATAGGTGTGTCCGGTCCACGGCGTCATCCTTACTTGTGGGATATTCTCTTCCCCAACAGGAAATGGCAAAGAGCCCAGCAAAGCTGGTCACATGATCCCTCCTAGGCTCCGCCTTCCCCAGTCATTCTCTTTGCCGTTGTACAGGCAACATCTCCACGGAGATGGCTTAGAGTTTTTTAGTGTTTAACTGTAGTTTTTATTATTCAATCAAGAGTTTGTTATTTTAAAATAGTGCTGGTATGTACTATTTACTCTGAAACAGAAAAGAGATGAAGATTTCTGTTTGTAAGAGGAAAATGATTTTAGCAACCGTTACTAAAATCGATGGCTGTTCCACACAGGACTGTTGAGAGGAATTAACTTCAGTTGGGGGAACAGTGAGCAGACTTTGGCTGCTTGAGGTATGACACATTCTAACAAGACGATGTAATGCTGGAAGCTGTCATTTTCCCTATGGGATCCGGTAAGCCATTTTATTACAGACAGTAAATAAGGGCTTCACAAGGGCTTTTTAAGACTGTAGACATTTTCTGGGCTAAATCGATTTATATATAAACATATTTTATACTCCATAGCCTTGAGGAATTATTTTAATCTTGGGAATTTTGTAAAATAACCGGCAGGCACTGTATTGGACACCTTATTCTCTAGGGGCTTTCCCTAATCATAGGCAGAGTCTCATTTTCGCGCCTGTATTGCGCACTTGTTTTTGAGAAGCATGACATGCAGATGCATGTGTGAGGAGCTCTGATACATAGAAAAGACTTTCTGAAGGCGTCATTTGGTATCGTATTCCCCTTTGGGCTTGGTTGGGTCTCAGCAAAGCAGATACCAGGGACTGTAAAGGGGTTAAATATAAAAACGGCTCCGGTTCCGTTATTTTAAGGGTTAAAGCTTCCAAATTTGGTGTGCAATACTTTTAAGGCTTTAAGACACTGTGGTGAAATTTTGGTGAATTTTGAACAATTCCTTCATACTTTTTCGCAATTGCAGTAATAAAGTGTGTTCAGTTTAAAATTTAAAGTGACAGTAACGGTTTTATTTTAAAACGTTTTTTGTACTTTGTTATCAAGTTTATGCCTGTTTAACATGTCTGAACTGCCAGATAGACTGTGTTCTGAATGTGGGGAAGCCAAGGTCCCTTCTCATTTAAATAGATGTGATTTATGTGACACAAAATTTAGAGAAAATGATGCCCAAGATGATTCCTCAAGTGAGGGGAGTAAGCATGGTACTGCATCATCCCCTCCTTCGTCTACACCAGTCTTGCCCACACAAGAGGCCCCTAGTACATCTAGCGCGCCAATACTCCTTACTATGCAACAATTAACGGCTGTAATGGATAATTCTATCAAAAACATTTTAGCCAAAATGCCCACTTATCAGCGAAAGCGCGACTGCTCTGTTTTAGAAAATACTGAAGAGCATGAGGACGCTGATGATATTGTTTCTGAAGGGCCCCTACACCAGTCTGAGGGGGCCAGGGAGGTTTTGTCTGAGGGAGAAATTTCAGATTCAGGGAAAATTTCTCAACAAGCTGAACCTGATGTGATTACATTTAAATTTAAGTTGGAACATCTCCGCGCTCTGCTTAAGGAGGTGTTATCCACTCTGGATGATTGTGAGAATTTGGTCATCCCAGAGAAACTATGTAAAATGGACAAGTTCCTAGAGGTCCCGGGGCCCCCCGAAGCTTTTCCTATACCCAAGCGGGTGGCGGACATTGTAAATAAAGAATGGGAAAGGCCCGGTATACCTTTCGTCCCTCCCCCCATATTTAAAAAATTGTTTCCTATGGTCGACCCCAGAAAGGACTTATGGCAGACAGTCCCCAAGGTCGAGGAGGCGGTTTCTACTCTAAACAAACGCACCACTATACCCATAGAAGATAGTTGTGCTTTCAAAGATCCTATGGATAAAAAATTAGAAGGTTTGCTTAAAAAGATGTTTGTTCAGCAAGGTTACCTTCTACAACCAATTTCATGCATTGTCCCTGTCACTACAGCCGCGTGTTTCTGGTTCGATGAGCTAGAAAAGGCGATCACTAGTAATTCTCCTTCTTATGAGGAGATTATGGACAGAATCCGTGCTCTCAAATTGGCTAATTCTTTCACCCTAGACGCCACTTTGCAATTGGCTAGGTTAGCGGCGAAAAATTCTGGGTTTGCTATTGTGGCGCGCAGAGCGCTTTGGTTAAAATCTTGGTCAGCGGATGCGTCTTCCAAGAACAAATTGCTTAACATTCCTTTCAAGGGGAAAACGCTGTTTGGCCCTGACTTGAAAGAGATTATCTCTGATATCACTGGGGGCAAGGGCCACGCCCTTCCTCAGGATAGGTCTTTCAAGGCCAAAAATAAACCTAATTTTCGTCCCTTTCGTAGAAACGGACCAGCCCCAAGTGCTACGTCCTCTAAGCAAGAGGGTAATACTTCTCAAGCCAAGCCAGCCTGGAGACCAATGCAAGGCTGGAACAAGGGAAAGCAGGCCAAGAAACCTGCCACTGCTACCAAGACAGCATGAGATGTTGGCCCCCGATCCGGGACCGGATCTGGTGGGGGGCAGACTCTCTCTCTTCGCTCAGGCTTGGGCAAGAGATGTTCTGGATCCTTGGGCGCTAGAAATAGTCTCCCAAGGTTATCTTCTGGAATTCAAAGGGCTTCCCCCAAGGGGGAGGTTCCACAGGTCTCAATTGTCTTCAGACCACATAAAAAAACAGGCATTCTTACATTGTGTAGAAGACCTGTTAAAAATGGGAGTGATTCATCCTGTTCCATTAGGAGAACAAGGGATGGGGTTCTACTCCAATCTGTTCGTAGTTCCCAAAAAAGAGGGAACGTTCAGACCAATCTTAGATCTCAAGATCCTAAACAAGTTTCTCAAGGTTCCATCGTTCAAAATGGAAACCATTCGAACAATTCTTCCTTCCATCCAGGAAGGTCAATTCATGACCACGGTGGATTTAAAGGATGCGTATCTACATATTCCTATCCACAGGGAACATCATCGGTTCCTAAGGTTCGCATTCCTGGACAAGCATTACCAGTTCGTGGCACTTCCGTTCGGATTAGCCACTGCTCCAAGGATTTTCACAAAGGTACTAGGGTCCCTTCTAGCGGTGCTAAGACCAAGGGGCATTGCAGTAGTACCTTACTTGGACGACATTCTGATTCAAGCGTCGTCCCTTCCTCTAGCAAAGGCTCACACGGACATTGTCCTGGCCTTTCTCAGATCTCACGGATGGAAAGTGAACGTAGAAAAGAGTTCTCTATCTCCGTCAACGAGGGTTCCCTTCTTGGGAACAATAATAGACTCCTTAGAAATGAGGATTTTTCTGACAGAGGCCAGAAAAACAAAACTTCTAAACTCTTGTCAAATACTTCATTCCGTTCCTCTTCCTTCCATAGCGCAGTGCATGGAAGTAATAGGTTTGATGGTAGCGGCAATGGACATAGTTCCTTTTGCGCGCATTCATCTAAGACCATTACAACTGTGCATGCTCAGTCAGTGGAATGGGGACTATACAGACTTGTCTCCGACGATACTCAATGCTCTCAAGGCTTGGCCTCAGCTAGCAAAGGCCAAGTTCATACGGTTTCAATCAGACAACATGACGACTGTTGCGTACATCAACCATCAGGGGGGAACAAGGAGTTCCCTGGCGATGGAAGAAGTGACCAAAATCATTCAATGGGCGGAGACTCACTCCTGCCACTTGTCTGCAATCCACATCCCAGGAGTGGAAAATTGGGAAGCGGATTTTCTGAGTCGTCAGACATTACATCCGGGGGAGTGGGAACTCCATCCGGAAATCTTTGCCCACATTACTCAACTGTGGGGCATTCCAGACATGGATCTGATGGCCTCTCGTCAGAACTTCAAGGTTCCTTGCTACGGGTCCAGATCCAGGGATCCCAAGGCGACTCTAGTAGATGCACTAGTAGCACCTTGGACCTTCAAACTAGCTTATGTATTCCCGCCGTTTCCTCTCATCCCCAGGCTGGTAGCCAGGATCAATCAGGAGAGGGCATCGGTGATCTTGATAGCTCCTGCGTGGCCACGCAGGACTTGGTATGCAGACCTGGTGAATATGTCATCGGCTCCACCATGGAAGCTACCTTTGAGACGAGACCTTCTTGTTCAGGGTCCGTTCGAACATCCGAATCTGGTTTCACTCCAACTGACTGCTTGGAGATTGAACGCTTGATCTTATCGAAGCGAGGGTTCTCAGATTCTGTTATTCAGGCCAGAAAGCCTGTAACTAGAAAAATTTACCACAAAATATGGAAAAAATATATCTGTTGGTGTGAATCTAAAGGATTCCCTTGGGACAAGGTAAAAATTCCTAAGATTCTATCCTTTCTTCAAGAAGGATTGGAGAAAGGATTATCTGCAAGTTCCTTGAAGGGACAGATTTCTGCCTTGTCTGTGTTACTTCACAAAAAGCTGGCAGCTGTGCCAGATGTTCAAGCCTTTGTTCAGGCTCTGGTTAGAATCAAGCCTGTTTACAAACCTTTGACTCCTCCTTGGAGTCTGAATTTAGTTCTTTCAGTTCTTCAGGGGGTTCCGTTTGAACCCTTACATTCCGTTGATATTAAGTTATTATCTTGGAAAGTTTTGTTTTTGGTTGCAATTTCTTCTGCTAGAAGAGTTTCAGAATTATCTGCTCTGCAGTGTTCTCCTCCTTATCTGGTGTTCCATGCAGATAAGGTGGTTTTACGTACTAAACCTGGTTTTCTTCCGAAAGTTGTTTCTAACAAAAACATTAACCAGGAGATAGTCGTGCCTTCTTTGTGTCCGAATCCAGTTTCAA
Source organism: Bombina bombina (assembly GCF_027579735.1). Taxonomy (NCBI): domain Eukaryota; kingdom Metazoa; phylum Chordata; class Amphibia; order Anura; family Bombinatoridae; genus Bombina; species Bombina bombina. Next base: position 956,709,841 of record NC_069499.1, read on the forward strand.
AGAAGGAACGTTTGTTGCACAATTTGGATGTTGTTCGCGCTCTAAAATTCTATTTAGATGCTACAAAGGATTTTAGACAAACATCTTCCTTGTTTGTTGTTTATTCTGGTAAAAGGAGAGGTCAAAAAGCAACTTCTACCTCTCTCTTTTTGGATTAAAAGCATCATCAGATTGGCTTATGAGACTGCCGGACGACAGACTCCTGAAAGAATCACAGCTCATTCCACTAGGGCTGTGGCTTCCACATGGGCCTTCAAGAACGAGGCTTCTGTTGATCAGATATGTAAGGCAGCGACTTGGTCTTCACTGCACTCTTTTACCAAATTTTACAAGTTTGATACTTTTGCTTCTTCTGAGGCTATTTTTGGGAGAAAGGTTTTGCAAGCCGTGGTGCCTTCCATTTAGGTGACCTGATTTGCTCCCTCCCTTCATCCGTGTCCTAAAGCTTTGGTATTGGTTCCCACAAGTAAGGATGACGCCGTGGACCGGACACCTATGTTGGAGAAAACAGAATTTATGTTTACCTGATAAATTACTTTCTCCAACGGTGTGTCCGGTCCACGGCCCGCCCTGGTTTTTTAATCAGGTCTGATAATTTATTTTCTTTAACTACAGTCACCACGGTATCATATGATTTCTCCTATGCAAATATTCCTCCTTTACGTCGGTCGAATGACTGGGGAAGGCGGAGCCTAGGAGGGATCATGTGACCAGCTTTGCTGGACTCTTTGCCATTTCCTGTTGGGGAAGAGAATATCCCACAAGTAAGGATGACGCCGTGGACCGGACACACCGTTGGAGAAAGTAATTTATCAGGTAAACATAAATTCTGTTTTCAAAGATCCTATGGATAAAAAATTGGAGGGTTTGCTTAAAAAGATTTTTGTTCAGCAAGATTACCTCCTCCAACCAATTTCGTGCATTATTCCTGTCACTACGGCGGCGTGTTTCTGGTTCGATGAACTAGAAAAGTCGCTTAATATGGAGACTCCATATGAGGAAGTCATGGACAGAATTCACGCACTTAAGTTAGCTAATTCCTTTATTTTAGATGCCGCTTTGCAGTTAGCGAGATTAGCGGCGAAAAATTCAGGGTTTGCAATTGTGGCGCGCAGAGCCCTCTGGCTAAAGTCTTGGTCGGCGGATGTATCTTCCAAGACAAAATTGCTTAATATCCCTTTCAAAGGTAAGACCCTTTTTGGGCCAGAATTGAAAGAAATTATTTCAGACATCACTGGGGGGAAGGGCCATGCCCTCCCACAGGATAGGCCCTTTAAGGCTAAGAATAAGTCCAATTTTCGTTCCTTTCGCAATTTCAGGAACGGACCGGCTTCTAACTCTGCAGCCTCTAGACAAGAGGGTAACGCTTCCCAGGCTAAACCAGCTTGGAAACCAATGCAAGGCTGGAACAAGGGTAAACAGGCCAAGAAGCCTGCTGCTGCTACCAAGACAGCATGAAGGGGTAGCCCCCGATCCGGGACCAGATCTAGTAGGGGGCAGACTCTCTCTCTTTGCTCAGGCTTGGGCAAGAGATGTTCCGGATCCCTGGGCACTAGAAATAGTCTCTCAGGGTTATCTTCTAGAATTCAAGGAACTGCCCCCAAGGGGAAGGTTCCACATGTCTCGCTTGTCTTCAGACCAAATAAAGAGACAGGCATTCTTACATTGTGTAGAAGACCTGTTAAAGATGGGAGTGATACACTCAGTTCCAACTGTGGAACAAGGTCAGGGGTTTTACTCAAACCTGTTTGTAGTTCCCAAAAAAGAGGGAACTTTCAGACCAATTCTGGATTTAAAAATTCTAAACAAATTTCTCAGAGTTCCATCGTTCAAAATGGAAACCATTCGAACAATTTTACCTACAATTCAGGAGGGTCAATATATGACTACCGTGGATTTAAAGGATGCGTACCTACATATTCCTATCCACAAAGATCATCATCAGTTCCTAAGGTTCGCCTTTCTGGACAAACATTACCAATTCGTGGCTCTTCCGTTCGGTTTAGCCACTGCTCCCAGAATTTTCACAAAGGTGCTAGGGTCCCTTCTGGCGGTTCTAAGACCGAGGGGCATTGCAGTGGCACCTTATTTGGACGACATTCTAATTCAAGCGTTGTCTCTTTCCAAGGCAAAGGCTCATACAGACATTGTTCTAGCCTTTCTCAGATCTCACGGATGGAAGGTGAACGTAGAAAAGAGTTCCCTGTCTCCGTCAACAAGAGTTCCCTTTTTGGGAACAATAATAGACTCTTCAGAAATGAAGATCTTCCTGACAGAAGTCAGAAAGTCAAAGCTTCTAAATGCTTGTCAAGTTCTTCACTCTATTCTGCAGCCTTCCATAGCTCAGTGCATGGAAGTAGTAGGATTTATGGTTGCAGCAATGGACATAGTTCCTTTTGCTCGAATTCATCTAAGACCATTACAACTGTGCATGCTCAATCAGTGGAATGGGGACTATGCAGACTTGTCTCCACAGATTCAAGTAGACCAGATGACCAGAGACTCACTCCGTTGGTGGTTGGCCCAGGATCACCTGTCTCAGGGAATGAGTTTCCGCAGACCAGAGTGGGTCATTGTCACGACCGACGCCAGTCTATTAGATTGGGGCGCGGTCTGGGACTCCCTGAAAGCTCAGGGTCTATGGTCTCGGGAAGAGTCTCTTCTCCCGATAAACATCCTGGAACTGAGAGCTATATTCAATGCTCTCCAGGCTTGGCCTCAACTAGCGAAGGCCGGATTCATAAGATTCCAGTCAGACAACATGACGACTGTAGCTTACATCAACCATCAGGGAGGAACAAAGAGTTCCTTGGCGATGAGAGAGGTATCCAAGATCATCAAATGGGCGGAGGATCACTCTTGCCATCTATCTGCAATTCACATCCCAGGAGTAGACAACTGGGAGGCGGATTATCTGAGTCGTCAGACTTTCCATCCGGGGGAGTGGGAACTCCACCCGGAGGTTTTTGCCCAGTTGACTCAATTATGGGGCATTCCAGACATGGATCTGATGGCGTCTCATCAGAACTTCAAGGTTCCTTGCTACGGGTCCAGATCCAGGGATCCCAAGGCGACTCTAGTGGATGCATTAGTGGCGCCTTGGTCGTTCAACCTAGCTTATGCGTTTCCACTGTTCCCTCTCCTTCCCAGGCTTGTAGCCAGGATCAAACAGGAGAAGGCCTCGGTGATTCTGAGAGCTCCTGCGTGGCCGCGCAGGACTTGGTATGCAGACCTGGTGAATATGTCATCGGCTCCACCATGGAAGCTACCTTTGAGACAGGATCTTCTAGTACAAGGTCCATTCGAACATCCAAATCTAGTCTCTCTGCAGCTGACTGCTTGGAAATTGAACGTTTGATTTTATCCAAGCGGGGGTTTTCAAAATCAGTGATAGATACTCTGGTTCAAGCCAGAAAACCTGTGACTAGAAAGATTTACCATAAAATATGGAAAAAATATATCTGTTGGCGTGAATCCAAGGGATTCTCCTGGAGTAAGATTAAAATTCCTAAGATTCTCTCCTTTCTCCAAGAAGGTTTGGATAAAGGATTGTCAGCGAGTTCTCTAAAGGGACAGATTTCTGCTTTATCTGTCTTGTTACACAAACGACTGGCAGCTGTGCCAGATGTACAAGCTTTTGTACAGGCTTTGGTCAGAATCAAGCCTGTTTACAGACCCATGACTTCTCCTTGGAGTCTAAATTTAGTTCTTTCAGTTCTTCAAGGGGTTCTGTTTGAACCTTTACATTCTGTAGATATCAAGTTACTATCTTGGAAAGTTCTGTTTTTGGTTGCTATTTCTTCTGCTAGAAGAGTTTCTGAATTATCTGCTTTGCAGTGTGATCCACCCTATCTGGTGTTCCATTCAGATAAGGTTGTTTTGCGTACTAAGCCTGGTTTTCTTCCAAAAGTTGTTTACAACAAGAATATTAACCAGGAAATAGTTGTTCCTTCTCTGTGTCCGAATCCAGTTTCAAAGAAGGAACGTTTGTTACACAATTTAGATGTAGTTCGTGCTTTAAAGTTCTATCTAGAAGCAATAAAGGATTTTAGACAAACCTCATCTTTGTTTGTCGTTTACTCTGGTAAGAGGAGAGGTCAAAAAGCTACTGCTACCTCTCTTTCTTTCTGGCTGAAAAGCATTATCCGATTGGCTTATGAGACTGCCGGACGGCAGCCGCCTGAACGAATCACAGCTCACTCTACTAGGGCTGTGGCTTCCACATGGGCCTTCAAGAACGAGGCTTCTGTTGATCAGATATGTAAGGCAGCGACTTGGTCTTCTCTGCACACTTTTGCCAAATTCTACAAATTTGATACTTATGCTTCTTCGGAGGCTATTTTTGGGAGAAAGGTTTTGCAAGCCGTGGTGCCTTCCATTTAGGTAACCTGATTTGCTCCCTCCCTTCATCCGTGTCCTAAAGCTTTGGTATTGGTTCCCACAAGTAATGGATGACGCCATGGACCGGACACACCAATGTTGGAGAAAACAGAATTTATGCTTACCTGATAAATTACTTTCTCCAACGGTTTGTCCGGTCCACGGCCCGCCCTGGTTTTTTAATAAGGTTTGAAAAATTTCTTTCTCTATACACTACAGTCACCACGGCACCCTATAGTTTCTCCTTTTTTTCTCCTAACCGTCGGTCGAATGACTGGGGGGCGGAGCCTGTGGAGGGGCTATATGGACAGCTTTTGCTGTGCTCTTTGCCATTTCCTGTTAGGGAAGAGAATATTCCCACAAGTAATGGATGACGCCGTGGACCAGACACACCGTTGGAGAAAGTAATTTATCAGGTAAGCATAAATTCTGTTTTTTTTAAACTGTTCAGTATTCCCCTGTGTCCATGCTGCTAGTTCTGACATTAGATAGGTGTCGTTTATCTTATCTAGTACTTCTGCCCACCCTGGAGCACCTACTTCCCAATGCCTAGCAATGCAAATATGAAGGCAGGTACACAAAGTCTTAATAAAAGTATTAATCGCTGAATTTAGCGGTCGTACCCTCTCGTGCAAAAGTGCTTGGGTTATTGTCAACTCAATCCTTTCATCTAATGTGTCACTAAGGAGGTTCGATAATTTCTCCCATAATGGCCGTACTGTTGAACAGTCCCACCACATATGTCTATACGTGCCTTTCACTCCACAACCCCTATAACAGAGAGCACTATTTAGGGAGGGAATGTGAGCTGTCCGTTCTGGAGTTAGGTACCATCTAAAGGCTACCTTCAAGCAATTTTCTTTCATGTCTGCACTAAGCAGACCCTTCCCCGTTTCTGAGAAAATCCTTTCCCAAGTTTCCTTTTCCCTCACTTCCCCTACGTCTCTCTCCCATCTCTCCATATTGGGACCCTTAAGAGTATCTTTCTTTCCTTGCAATGTCATGTAGATCTGAGATATTACATGTTTCCCCCTGGATTGTGTGGTGCATAGTCTTTCTAGTAAGGTCAAGGGTTGGCTTATTCTACCCGCCATGTATTGAGAAATAGCTGACGAGATCTGTAGGTAGAGAAACCAATTTAAAACGTTTGGCTGAATCTTGTCTCTAATCTGGTTAAAAGTGAGTGTTGCTGATTTATCTAGAAAATCCGCCACCCTATACAACCTTTTATTTTCCCATTTCCCCACCACTTTTCTTAGTTCCTTAGGTAGCAAAAACTTTAAGGGTAGTAATACTGACTGAGGATTCATCAAACCCATCTGTTTGGCCATCTTATGCCAGGTGTAAAGTGTCTCATGTGTCACTGGTGATCTGTATGTTAGTTTTTTTGCCTTCCACAAAGGGTCCCATAAAATATCCGCCGGATTCTCGCAGCCTTCAATAGCCGCTTCTATCTTTGGCCAAATGACTCCCTGAAAGTTTTTCCCTAGGATGACCGACTGTGCCAATCTAGACGCGTGATAATAGTCCACTAGATTCGGAACTCCCACCCCCCCCATCTGTCTATGTTGTTTCAACAACTGTGATGCAATGCGAGGTTTACCGTCTCCCCTCAGGAACCGAAATAGATCAGACTGCAAGGCATTTAGATCCATCACGGGGACCCCAATTGGCAGAGCTCTAAAGAGGTATAAAATCCTAGGGAGGACATTCATTTTTATAGCCGACAGTCTCCCATACCATGAAAACCTACCCTTCTTCCAGTTATTTAGATCCTTCCTAATGGTTTTATAAATAGGAGTATAATTTAACCCATATAAATCTGAAAGAGTATTATTTATCTTAACTCCCAAGTAGGTTATGTGGATTTTTGCCCATGTCAAATTAAAATTTAGTTCTACTGTCTTTTGTGTATGAGAGGGGAGACAAATCGGCAAGGCTTTGCATTTATCCAGGTTAATCTTATAACCCGAGATCTCTGCGAATTTCCCCAAAATAGCATACAGGTTAGGTAAGGAAATTAAAGGTCTCGTCAGCGTCAACAAAACGTCGTCCGCAAATTGTGTTAATTTGTATTCATCGTTTGCTAACTGTACCCCCGACACATCTACTGATTGCCTTATAAGCGCTGCAAGTAGTTCAATACAAATGGCAAATAGAAGTGGTGAGAGTGGGCAGCCCTGACGAGTACCATTTATGATGTCGATGGACCTAGATATGTATCCTGCAGCCCCTACCACCGCCGTTGGTCTTGAATATATGGTTGTGAGTGCCTTTATAAAGGCTCCCTTAAATCCCATTTTGTCTAAAACTTTAAACATAAAAGGCCAGTCTACCCTATCAAACGCTTTTTCCGCGTTAAGTGCTAACAGCAGCGATGGTGTTTTAGTCTGTACAAGGTAGTCTGTTAGGGTCAAGATTCTCCTAACATTATCTGGGGCCTCCCTTTCCGTAATAAAGCCTACCTGATCTTTGTGGATGAGTGATGGTAGAATCAATTTAAGTCTGTTAGCCATAATTTTTGTAAATATTTTGAGATCTGTATTAATCAGGGAAATGGGCCTATAATTTTGACAATACTTCGGATTTTTCCCTACTTTGGGTATCACCACAATCTTGGCTTGTAAATAGTCTCTATTTAAAGGGACAGTATACTGTAAAATAGTTTTTCCCTTAATGTGTTTACAATTGTTTTTTTTACCAACTGCAGAGTAAAAAAATTATGAAAATTAGCTTTTTAAGGTTTATTTGTGTATATTAAAGCTTCTTTATCTTATATCTGTCTATAAAACAATCACCAGTACTTGGAGAGAACAATGTAAAATCAACATTTTATTACTTTATCTCTGCTATATCCCACTGGGAGTGTAATTGCTTCTGCTGGCTGTGTTTACAAAGCTTATCTATAGCTTGGACCTGCGGCCACAAACTTTCAGAATAGGTGGGGATACCACATGCTAAATCAACTATTTCACATGCCAATATAAGGGTAAAGGAGCTACTTGTAAACAATGTAATACACTCCAGCAGGTAAAGTGGATCATTGGGAACAAATTAAAGGGAAGAACATTTTTAAGTAAACTATCCCTTTAAGACACAGTATAATCCAAAGGTTATTCATCCTAAAATATAAACTTCTTTAGATAGATTTTCCTTAAAAAAGCCCTTAATTAAAAAAAATATATATTTAAATTTAAAAAAATCTGATTTAAAAAAAAAAAAAAAAAAAAAATCTGATTTAAATTTAAAACATCATTGATTTTTATATATACACACACACACACACCCATATATATATATATATATATATATATATATATATATATATATATATATATATATATATACACACACACACAATTTTGAGCCCTTTCCAGTTAAATACCTTGAAACATGAAATATAATTTTTATTTAATTTTAATAATGTATAATGTGTTGTATTGTGTTCTTATAAAAATACTTTACAGTTCAAGTGTTGTTTGTATTTTTAAATAGATATTTTTATATAAATCCTTGTGTGTGTGTGTGCGTATATATATATATATATATATATATATAGATAGGTGTGTGTATATATATATATACAGTGTGTATATATATATATGTGTGTATATAGGTGTGTGTGTGTGTATGTATATGTATGTATATATATATATATATATATATATATATATATATATATATAAAACAAAGAATAATCAAATATATATATATATATATATATATATATATATATATATATATATATATAAAATAAAAAATGAAGTTAGCACAAACTAACCCGCCCGCCCACATTAAAAGTTTACTTTGAGTGCAGTTAGCAAGTGAAAGAAAAAGTTAGCACGCCACTTGCAATCTAGCCCTATTTGTTTCTATAAATTCCATTTTGAAAAAAAAAAAAAGCTTGTTGTTGCAATAATAATTTTGTAAGTGTAAATGCATCCTATGGGAATCTGGTTAACTAGCTGGATAATAAAGAATTTCACTTGGGGTTATTTAAGATAATAATTTAGTTAGGAGAATTCCCTGTGCTCTGTTTACCTGGCACAGCATAAGGCCACTTGGGATCTTATTTGTAATAAACAGGAGAATTTGTTCACAGATGTCTGTGGCATTGTCGTTAACCCACTTGCTAAATATGTGGATTAAAAAGTAGGAATTAACTATCTTGGTTTTGTGTATTATATAAATTAATTGATTGTTAGCTATACTCAGTTTGCAATTATTTTGGAGAAATAAAAAAAATGGTGCACAAAAAGTGAATTTTATTTATAAGGCTGCATATCTTTTGTAACAAATTAACCTATTACAATGGATTAGAATTCCCAAATAAAAACACTGCTGGGCGATTTTTCTAAACAAATTAATAATAATTATTAATAATAATAATTGAATAAGTTATTCAAATTAGTAAAATGTAGATTATAAAACAGGAAAATTGGGTTAAACAAATTAAAAATGATATGAAAAGAATTTGAGTATTTCACTTACCTTCATGGTAGCAAACTATAAGAGGTCAAATCAAAAGTAAAATATAAATTCTGTTTTATCATATATTGCTTAAGACTGACTAATGTATTTGATTGCAGTTTTTTTTCACTTGATGGGATAAAAAAATCAAAACTGAAATGTGCATGGGTGTATTTCAATTGAAAATAGACACATTTTTTGCTACATACTTATATTGGCAAACATGCTTGTAGTAAAAGCTATAATTTGTTTTCAGTGGCATATGTACATATGCTGTGAGTGCTCCATGCATCAGTATGCAAACCAGGGGTCAAACCCTACAAAAAAAAGTGTGGGAACTCACAAAGACTTTCACCTCCCTCACAATTAATATTCCTTTATATACACACTTACACTGTATTCATATGTATATAATTTATACACTTTGGTTAATGAAACCAAATTAAATCAGATGAAGGGTTGAATGTTTGCCTTTGGGCCTGAGAATCCTGCTCTGTCACAGAGTCTCATCCACTCTCTAAGGTGCAATAGTCATATTTCTGCTGAGGGGAGCTAAATAGCCTCAGAGCAAGCCACACAGAAATTTAATAACCATGTGTTACACACATTGCGGGGTGATCACACAGCAGGCTTGCATTTAGTGTATTTTGGGAAGTTTTACTGCCCATTACTAGAGGATCTCATTATCCCTCTAACCAGACTGTGCTCCAGCTCCTTCCACTAGCAGCAGCAGTGTTTACTGAAGTGTTTCTGTTCTCTGTCTAGAGGGAACTTGGTTCCTCCTCCAAAAATAGTGCAGGAACTATGTTCCCACTCGACTTGACCCCTCATGCAAACACCCCACCTCAGAGAGTCAGCAGCGGCTTGTATGACACCATTTGCACCACCGCAAGCTCTCTAAGCAGGCATGGTGTACATATAGCATAAATGTGTATGCCGTTGAAACAGTAAAAATGTATACTTGTAGTATTTTTGCTAATGGAAGTGTTTTTTTCCTGTGAACAGTGCTTTAACTTCCTTGTATTTTTCCTCGATTAGTATTCGCAGGGTTCGGCAAGTAATGATTCCTCGCATTTAATAGTCATCTGAGGAGCAACTCCTCTTTTTGTTTATGCTTTCATTTGATCTCTGACGCATACGATGTCACTATTCACCTAAGTACGGCTTTGGCTGCTTGTCACTTTTCACCTAAGTACGGCTTTGGCTGCTTCTCAAAATAAGAGTATGATCTAAGTGATTGTCATTAAGAGTTTTATAAGAATGCCATTCACCAATCAAGTGACGTAAATTAATGTTGTGATATGAGTAAAAAGTGAAAGTCCATTTAGATCTATGCCTTGATTTTTGTTTGGTATTGAATATAAGCGAGATTAGGGCATGGTCTGAGATAGTGATGGGGTCGATCTTGGGGTGTCTCTCATTTCTGGGCAGAGTGCCACAGAGACACGGAAAAGGTCAATACATTATAATATTACCCTCGATGGTGCCAGACATGTACAGTCTCTAGCTTCAGGATTTAATTCCCTCAATAAATCTTGAATCGCTAACGTTTTAAGATTATTGAATATCATGGTCTCTCTCTTAGTGTTGCTAGCTTACATTGTAAGTTTCTATGTATCATTGGGTTATGGAATCTATAAGCCGGTGTTTGTGGCGCTATATTAAAATCTCCCCCAATTACAATCAGAAGGTCAGAAAATTGCAAAAGTTGGTTTTGATAATGCGTCCTAAACTTTTTTGTGTATGTGGTCCATAGACCCCACTCAGTACCATTTGACAACCCTCTACTTCAATCTTCGCAATAATGTACCTGCCTTCCTGATGTATAACATACTGTTGTATAGAGTAGGTTAGGTGTTTCCTGAATAGAAGAGCAAACCCCTGCCCCTTTTTCGCCTCATAAGGGGTGAAAAGAATTTTCCCCACCCAGCCTTGCTTCAGTTTCTGGTGTTCGAGGGCATTAAAATGCGTTTCCTTGAGGATATGAATATCTGCTTTATTGGTGCATAAATATTTAAGGATTGCCCTCTTTATTGAGGAGGTAATCCCCCCCACATTTCATGCTCTTATTTTCATTTTATGTATTTATGTCCAGCAGTATTGTATTGATGTTATGGATAGAAGTGTTTGTAAAATGTTGTACAGACGGATGTAAGCAGCACAGATTATTATACCTGCCTTGCAAGATTCCCTGATAGGTGGGTTATTGAAGAGCAACTGGAGGAGTGGCACCTCAATGTGGTGTGCGTAGCGTAGATCTCACTCTATAAAACACTAAAACTAATGAAGATAAGTACAATGCTAAAGTTAAATTGTACAATAAACTAACACTTCAAACTTTATAACAAAAACAAAGGGCAAGATTCTTGGCTATATAGCCCCATCCACTCCTCCTTCCCTTTGAAAGGATATATAAGGATATGATGATAATAATAGACACTATGGATCTTCATATCTCTCCATTGATTTTATACTCCGTCCAGAGATATGTGCAAGTTAGAAGAAAGTCTTTAACCCTCTTCTTGGATTTCCTCTCCCTAGGTTGTGGTGCATTTTCTTTGTTCAGATAGAGCTGTATATGGTTGGATGTGTCTAAATATTGTGGTCCTTTTGGTGTCCGTATTCTTAGACAAGCTGGATTACGTAGAGCAAAAGATCTTCCTTTTTCCATAAGTTGCTTACAGCAAAGTAAAAACTCTGGTGGTGAGCTATGGTGTATTTGTTTTTTACTGTGCAACAAGAATGGCAGTATAATTAAAGGGATACTAAACCCACATTTTTTCTTTCATGATTTAGATAGAACATGTGATTTTAGTCAACTTTCTAATTTATTCCTATTATCAATTTTTCTTCATTCTCTTGCTATATTTATTTGATAAAGCAGGAATATAAACTTAAGAGCCAGCCCATTTGTGGTTCAGCACCTGGGTAGCGCTTGCTGATTGGTTTGCTACATTTAGCAACCAATCAGCAGGAGCTACCCATGTTCTGAACCAAAAATGGGCCGGCTCTTAAGTTTAGATTTTTGCTTTTTCAAATAAAGATATCAAGGGAATGAAGAAAAAATGCTAATTGGAGTACATTAGAAAGTTGCTTAAAATCGCATGTTCTATCTGAATCATGAAAGAAAAACATTGGGGTAGATTTACTCATATCTTGATGGTTTTGTAGCACAACGGTTTAATTGCACACCTATAAGCAAAACTACACACTATTAAAAGGTATCAATCAACCAATAGGCCCTTCAACCTGTGATTCATTTTCTAAAGCCCCAAAATAATAATTTTGTTTGTTCCCCCACTGGGGTGTAATTTCTTCTGAACATTGTTTACAGAACTTTTCTATAACCGGTACTTACGTATTAAAATATTCAATATAAGTAGGGATACAACAGGCAAAAAGTAAATGGGTTATCTGTAAATAGTTTAATGAACTCCAGCAGGTAAAATGGATCATTATGAACGCAAAAAAGGAGAGAGAAAAAAAAATCACAGTACATTGTTCCTTTAAGAATAAGGTTGTACGCAAAAGCAAATAAATTGCTTATGGTTAGAATAGCATAATATAAATCAGGGTTCTTCAAACTATTGGTGAAGTCCCAGTTATTTTTTTTTTCTTCTGTATCTGCCCTCTCTTTCCTACTTTCTGGCTCCCTCGTCAAGCACTAGACAGGTGTTTCCACACATTTATTTAAAATAAAAAATGAAGCCATTTGCCTATGCTAAATGAAAGTTAAAATACTTATAGAGCCGCTTCAGGACAATGGGGTTTGATCTGAGGTCTGATGTAGGTATGGAGCTGACAAAAGAGCCTGGCATCTCATGTGAGGTCTGATGTGGGTTTTGGGCTAACAGAGCGGCGGCCGTAAGGTCAGAGTTCTTATCAGATGAGGGTATGTGGCCAACAAAGAAGCTGCTGTGCTAAGGACCTGATCTGGTGTGGGCAAGTAGTTAACAAATGAGCTGCAGGGTCAGGAGACGGATCTTATTTTTGCTTTTTATTTATTTTGTTAATTATTTATCAAAAGTAATTTAAAATAGGCTGGTATGTCAAGTCATATCATAGTATTATTTTGGCACATTGCTGTAAACATTTGCCATTGGTAGTATTAATGTCAACCCAATCTTAGTTGATTTTGGAGACCTTTGAAACACCCTAGCCTCAGAATCTCTTTAAAGTAGGGTAACAAGGATGGGAAGACAAAATGGCTCAACAATGAAGGAGTTTCTGGGAAGGGTTTATGTTGAATTTATAAATGGGACATAAACATGCAAAAAGAAATTGCTCTTATATGTTAGAGAATTTTAATATTGCACTATTGCTTGCACATAACTGTGTGTTAACCCCTGCCCTTTAAACTGATTAAACTCATACATTTTGCTAGGGTTGCACCGATACTAGTATCGGTACCGATACCAAGTATTTGCATGAGTACTTGTACTCGTGCAAATGTACCGATACTTAAACCGATACCTCCACTTCCTACCCATATGCTATCTTGTGGTGTTTTTTTCAAACTGCATGTTCCCATTTCATTTTAAACTGGAGTGGAGACTAAACTAAAAATTGTTTACTACTGTTCTGCCAATACAAATTGCTGTTATTTGTATTATTGTAGGAGAGATCACTGTACCTCATTCAGACAAACCCCTGAAGTACTGGGCAGTTAATAAACAGATTTCCAGCTCTGGCTAACATGGCCCAAAATATCTTTCTGCCCCATGCAGTAGTGTGGAAAGTGAAAGACTGTTCAACTTAGTCGAACCTCCATACAAATGTCAGATTGATGTTATACAACAGCCCTACAACCCAATTGCATCACCCCTTTAAATTTAATATTTTATTGTAATATTTTTTATTTATAAACATGTTTAGTGAACTTTGTGACAAATAAAACTGTTTTATTATTTCATAATGTCTTTTGAATTACAGTCCTCTATAATTATAAAGAAGGAATCTTAAATAATTATTATTATTACTGTATTGTGCTTGGTAAAATGTCACATGACATTAAAAAAAAAAAAGTATCGGTAATTGGTATCGGCGAGTATTTGAAAACAAGTATCGGTACTTGTACTTGGTCATAAAAAAATGGTATCAGTGCAACACAACATGCAGGTCAATGACAAGTGAGTGGAGCCAGTAATCACCAGATAGCCCCCACTAGTGCATTGCTGCTGAGGATATGTCTATGTGCTTTTCAGCCAATGGATAACAAGAGAGTAAAGTAAATTTTATATTGGAAGTGAATTTAAAAGTTACATGCGCTTTCTAAATAACAAAATTTAATTTTGAGTTTCATGTCCCTTTTGCTGTAAATTCTACTATAAGGAGGGGTCATCAAACTGAGCTGGAAAGTATTCTATATATATAAAAAAGCAATTGTGGTAAAAACCCAAACTTTTTTTTTTTTGGGGGGGGGGGGGGAAGAGAAGAGAGTGAGTAGTTCAGGAGTGTATGAATAAGGTATCATAGATCACTCTGGACTGAGTGACAATGCAGCTAACCTGGCTCAAATACCATGCAACCTGCTTCTCAGTACAATTTGATAGCAAGCTATAAAAGACATACAGTCAGCATGGAATATAAATTGGTGTAAATGCTACAAGGCAGTAAAATAATTATAGGAACATTGTCAGTCCTGCATAAGATATTTATAAAATAAAAACGTTTAAGGTTGAAATCATTTACCAAAAATAACGCTAATCCACCTCTGGTAACTTTACCTTGAAATACATTTAGAGTGCAATAGAAAACATGTTCTTTCTTAACACGTTTCTGTCTGTACTGACTGTTTAGGTTATTGAGGCACTCATGCCAGTAAAGGGTCTTTATGGGCTATAATAAGATCACTATGTTTATGTATATTCTTTCTGCAGTTTAAAGAAGGCGCCGGGTGGTTGCATATCTTGACGTCTGGGCATCATGTGAATGCTTTTTTAGTTCCCATAGTGCAGTTTGAGCTGTTTGCCCCACCCCATCTCTCAAACCTCAATCCCAACCCGTGAGAAATGCAAGACAGAATAGCAAAATATTGCACAAAATCCAGCAGGGAGGCCATTGCCACAGATCAATAAGCCCCCTTTATCCTTGGGATTGGGACATCCCACCCACGATCCCCCCTTCTGGAATACTACAAAAAGGGGGGATCCCCACTTCCCCTTCTAAGGGGGGAGGACAAGTCATTTGAAGAAAAAAAAAATCCTACATCCAGGGGAAAGGGGGATCCGAGAGAAAAAAAGGAAGATTTGGGAATCAAATGTGAAGAAAACGGAGACATCTGGAGGAAAAATAGGAGGACAAATAAGAGGAATCTGCAGGAATAACCACCCTAATAACCAGGATTATTACCCTATTAACAAGGACGTGCAACCGGGGATTAAAAGGACTGGACACGGGATTTCGGGCCTGGATTCTGTGCCAGCTATTCCTCCTACGAATCGGATGTTTATTTCCCTTCTCTAATTATTATTTTTAATTCCTATTTTTGCATAGCTGGGGTGCGGTTTTTTTCTTTTTCTTTTATGCTGCACGATTAATATAATTCAAACAGAAGAGCTATCTAAAACATTATATAGCGAATATGATTGTGTTTATAGCAACAACTGTTTAAGGAGCTTTAAAGCATACATTTAAATATACCTTTATTGATATATTTTAAATCAGAATTATGGTGATAGGGAAAGCTCCACAATATCCATAAATATACTTTATATTTATTTTGTACCTTCTTCCTCCCTCATTGTAAAAAATTATATATATATTTTAAGAGATAAAGGGGGAGGAATTATAAGAGGGCGACCATTTTAAGACCGGAAAAGGTAGAGAGGGGAGGCACCCATACATATAAATAAATATATTTATTGTTACAATACAATATTACTTTATGGGGGTTAATGTAATTTTTAAGGCGAAATCCCATGTTTTTGTTTCATAAGGGATAGGCCTATGACCCCCCCCCCAAAAAAAAATACCATATTTAATTACTTAATTATTCCTAATTAATTACCCTCTGACTTTAATCAGCAGCAGTTTTGTGTACTATATGTGTAAAATTCCCCACGGGGTAAGGTATTTCTGATACCATTGATTTTATTATTATTTTTTCTTGTCCAATTAATCCGGATTCAGTTCCGGCACAAGGGTTATTTGTATTTTGAAACCTGCGTGTAATTCTCTTTTTTTTTTTTTTAATCACGTTTTTTTCCTCCTCCCGGTGTTTTTTTTTTTTTTTATTTTAAATTTTATGAAAAACAAGGAACATTGCGGCCTAGTTGTTTGTGTTAAAGCCTCCATCCTCTGCGGGCTTTCCTGGCCGCGCGAAGGGTTTTGAGTGGATAGAATTTGGCATATAACTCTGCGGTTATTACTATTTTTTTTGGTGTCTGTTTCGGAGCCCGGTTGGTGAGACTCGATAGCAGCCGAGGGAGGCGTAGAGGAAGAGGGCAGGGCCAGGAGTTAAAAAAGGAGGTCGGCTGGCTGAGAAGGAGGCAACGGGGAGGAGGAGGACGATGGGGTGCCTGGGGAACAGCAAGACCGAGGACCAGCGGAATGAGGAGAAGGCCCAGCGGGAGGCTAACAAAAAGATTGAGAAGCAGCTGCAGAAGGACAAACAGGTGTACCGGGCCACTCACAGGCTGCTTCTTTTGGGTAAGGAGGTGTGAGAGTCCCGGCCTGAGGCCTGCGGCACTGGGGGCAGGGTGGGGCCGCCTGGGAGTGGTGGAGAGGGGGGAGGGAGGTAACCGGGCCTCGCTGTCAGGAGGCTGCGACCCTTCCCACAGTTTCTATGTCCTCACCCACAGAAAACACTTCCACGTCCTAATATATATATATATATCTCAATCAGCACGTCAGCCTCCCACTATATCCAGTGTCCCACCTATCATATACTTAAACTTCTTAAAACGTACTAGTCTCAGTCTTTCATACTCACCATAAAAGCTTTTGGGCAGCTCAAACTCCTGTCTATGCCTGGTTTGGAGTCCCTTCTTTATCTAGACTCTTTCCCTATAATCCCATATCATTTCCTCATAATCCTATAATTCCCTTTCCTGCTGTGTACCAACGCATCCAGCATTATCTGTTATAAACCTATGTTAGTGAATTATCTCTTCCATAATCCATTTTAATTTATCCTATTTAATTAACCCCATTGTCTGTATTAGAGATGCAAAGGGTCCAAAACAATACTACATATAAATAAGCCCCCTTTATTATTGGGATTGGAACCATCATGCCATTAAATTAATGCTTATTTGCTAACTTACACTTTGTGATCCTAATAACATTTATTATCTGTTATTTGCAATGCACCAACATGTATAATGGGTACAATACTAAACAGAACACAAGAGCAGTATTAGAATGCTCGGTTTGCCATCATAAGGAAGTTCTTGAAAATGTGCATGTTTGTCTATATTTTTCCATTCTAACATGAGTACTTTCCACCTAAATGTCTTGACTTTTAATTGATATGGGTCCTTTTCATGTTATTTTCACACTGTTGGCATAGGGGCTAATATATGTTTATTTTGAGTGGTGGATTCTAGTATGTTTGCCTTGTGTACATTGACAAAAAAAAATATGAGAGGAAGTGTGTTTAAAAACACTTGGGTGTTATAGCTCCAATATTTCCACCACTGCCCCTGATTATTTAGATTGTACACACAACTGATTATTTAGATTGTACACACAACTGTATGTTGTCAAACATTTTTTTTTAAGTTTAGGAGTCATGGAGAATTGTTTTTTTTTTTTTTTTTTTTTGCAGCATTTATGTTTATTTGAAAAAGAAGGCATCTGAGCTAAGGAGCCAGCCATTTTTTTTGTTTAGAACCCTGGACTGTACTTTGTTTATTGGTTGGTGAATTTATCCACCAATCAGCAAGAACAACCCAGGTTGTTCACCAAAAATGGGCCGACATCTAAACTTACATTCTTGCTTTTCAAATAAAGGTTCCAAGAGAATGAAGACAATTTGATAATAGGAGTAAATTAGAAAGTTGCTTAAAATGCATGCTCTATCTGAATCACAAAAGAAAAAAATTGGGTTCAGTGTCCCTTGAAATGCATGAATTGATAAATGTATAATTGGAGGAGAATCAAACTATATCTTTAAATACAGGTTTCTTTTAAAAGGGACAGTCTATTCCAGAATTGTTGTTTAAAAAGATAGATAATCCCTTTATTACACATTCCACAGTTTTGCACAGCCAGCATGGTTATATTAATATACTTTTTACCTCTGTGTTTACCTTGTATCTAAGCCTCTTCTGACAGCCCCCTTATCACATGACTGTTGGCTTGCATTTTAGCCAATTAGTGCTGTGTCATGCACAACTCCACGGGAGAGAGCACAGTTATCTTTATGGCTCACATGAATTAGCAGTCTCTCTTGAAAAGCAAATAAAAAAGCATGTGATAAGAGGCTGTCTGTGGTGGTTGGGGAATGGGTAGTAAAGGCGTTATCTATCTTTTTAAACAATAACAATTTTGGTGCCTCTGTCTCTTTTTAATACATTTTTAATTTATCAACAAAACCTTAGATTTTTATATTCTCTTGTTTCTACTTTTTTAGATAGGTGATAGGGTTCTTCTCCAATCATGTGGCTGAGGTTGAGGCACCCCATCAGGTAACTCATTCTCAGTGGGCATTGGAGATGTCACTTTTGATGTTTCCAGCTGAGTGAAATCGCTTGGCTGTGTCAGTTTCTGAGCTCCCCTCTGCATGTAAATCATCTGCTTCCACAAAGAGTTGTCATATACTTCCTTTATTATTTTTAATTCATATACTATAAAATAAATGTTTTGATATAGCGTCTGATAGGGAAGAGGGTTGAGAATGTGAGAAGTCATTGTATTGGTGAATAAGTGGATGAACCTATTGTTGTAGCCAATAGTTTAAAAGATCAGATCTTTCCCTCTTCCGCTTATAAACATAGAAAGTATTTTGTTGTTGTTATGATATAAGGACACTAAATACATTTCATGCACCTTCCTCTAATCGTAAGTGCTGCCATTGTAGAACCTAGGATACACTGCAGGTATCTGAGGGAAAGTTGCCTCACATGTGCAAAAACAACTCAGCAATGTAATGTATTGAAAAATAGATTTCAAAATGGTGGCACCCATGACTAGAGGGAGGCGGGGAATAACCTAACCTGCTTATTAAATATAGTGTTCACTAACCTGCTTATTAAATATAGTGTTCAAGTTCCATTTTTTAAATCTGTTGATGCTTGCTTATCCACTCACATTGCCATAATAAACACACACATGCCATATCTAGTACCATAACACAAAGTGGCACTTTGTTAATCATGAGACTTGCTAGCACCAGTGGACAGACCATGTGTTCCTAATTAACAGTAAGGCCCAAGGACATACACAAGCTGTTTTAATGCCCCTTTAACCTGAGTTGTAGCCAGGGAAGTACATGTAGCTCTATATTCTCTCAAGACCCTTGTTGGATCTGTTTTGTGTGTGTTTAAAGGGAAGACCCTTACATCATAATAGACCTTGCACTTTTGTTTTGAGCACAGCAGTTAAACGTCAAAAATATGCATTTGTATATACTGTTTTGTTTTTGCTGGGGAAATGTTTCTAAAAATGAAATGAATAGTATTGGATGTGTGCTTCTTACTAGATGTGCAAATATTCTTAATTTGTTATTAAACAAATCCAGAAAATAGTGTCGTGCAGCAATTCTTTCTAGCTCCAGGTTTATTAGGAAAAAAATGCAAAACACAGATATCTGTACACAAATATCTCTGTGTTTTTCCTAATTTGGTGCAAGAAAAAGCTGAATACCATACAACCCACCCATTTTTGTTATTAGTTTACAGGGACAGTAGTCTACTTTTTTTTTTTTTTTTTTCCCTCCTTGTTTAAAAAGATAATGTCCTTACTATACACATTCCCCATCTTTGCATTAACAACATTGTTATATTAATATACTTTATAACCTCTAAGATTGCCTGTTTCTAAGCCCCTGCAGGCCGCCTCTTATCTCAGTGCCCTTTTACAATCTAGCACACAGTCAGACAGTGCTAGTTCATGTGTGCCATACACATAACATTGTGCTAACTACCATGGAGAATGGTAATGGTTATGCATGAACCAGCACTAATTGGCTTAAATGCAAGATTGTTAAAACCACTAAGATCAGGGACAGTCTGCAGACGCTTAAAGGGACAGTCAACACCAGAATTTTTGTTGTTTTAAAATATAGATAATCCCTTTATTACCCATTCCCCAGTTTTGCATAACCAACAGTTATATTAATACACTTTTTACCTCTGTGATTAACTTGTATCTAACCATCTTCTGACAGCCCCCTGATCACATGATATTTTTTTTTTTAATCTATTGACTTTCATTTTAGCCAATAAGTGCAGTGTCTGCCACAATCCATGGGCGTGATCACAATGTTATCTATATGGTTTACATGAACTAGCTCTCCCCTGTTGTAAAAAGCAAATAAAAAAAGCATGTGATAAGAGGCGGCCTTCAAGGGCTTAGAAATTATCATATGAGCCTTCCTAGGTTTAGCTTTCAACTAAGAATACCAAGAGAACAAAGCAAAATTGGAAAATTGTTTAACCCCTTAACGACCGAGGACGTACCAGGAACGTCCTACAAAAAAATACTCTTAATGACCAAGGACGTTCCTGGCACGTCCTCTGGTGTTTCAAGCGGTGGAAGTGATCCTGTTTGCTTCCAGCTGCTTTTATGGTATTGCAGTGATGCCTCGATATTGAGGCATCCTGCAATACCGTTTTTTACAAACCGATGCAGAGAGAGTCGCTCTGTGGCCCTCTCTGCACCGATAGCGATGGTGCCGTTAGTTGGTGGGTGGGAGCATTAGCAGGGAGGCGGGTGGGCGGCCCATCCCTACCCGGCATCCGGTTCCTGAATGTGCGAATGGGCCTGCGTGGGGCAAGTGCAGCAACCACTGGCACCAATGGGAAGGAGGGAGAGGAAAAAAAATAAAGATCGTAGGATCTGGGAGGGGGAGGTAGGTTTTGAGGGGGGCAGCTACACTACGGAAAAATTATATTTAAAGAAAAAATAAAATAAAACTTTTTTTTTTGGGGGGGGGGGGGGGGCAAAATGAGTACTGGCAGACAGCTGCCAGTACCCAAGATGGTGGCAAATAGGTAACGGGGGGAAGGTTAGAGAGCTGTTTGGGGAAGATCAGGGAGGTTGGGGGGCTAAGGGGGGTCCATCAGAGCTACATAATTATTTAAAAAAAAAAAAGCCTTATTTTAGTACTGGCAGAGCTGTTTGGGAGGGATCAGGGGGTGTGATGTGTCAGGTGGGAGGCTGATCTCTACACTAAAGCTAAAATGAACCCTGCAAGCTACCTAATTAACTTCTTCACTGCTGGGCATAGTACACGTGTGGTGCGCAGTGGCATTCAGCGGCCTAATTACCAAAAATCAACACCAAAGCCATATATTTCTATTTCTGAAGAAAGGGGATCCCAGAGAAGCATTTACAACCATTTATTCCATAATTGCACAAGCTGTTTGTAAATAATATCAGTGAGAAACCTAAAGTTTGTGAAAGTGTGTTTTTTTTTTTTTTTTTTTGTTTGTTTGGTTTTTGTTGTTGTTTTTTAAATTTTATTTGATCGCATTTGGCGGTGAAATGGTGGCATAAAATATACCAAAATGGGCCTTGATCAATACTTTGTATTGTCTACTAAAAAAAATAATATATATATATATATATATATATATATATATATATATATATATATATATATATATATATATATATATGTATATGTGTGTGTGTGTGTGTACATGTACATGTCAAGGGATATTCGGGGATTCCAGTCAGTTTTACAATGTAACGCTAATTTTGAAAAAAGATGGTTTGGAAATAGCAAAGTGCTACTTGTATTTATTGTCCTATAACTTGCATAGAACATGTAAACATTGGGTATTTCTAAACTCAATACAAAATTTAGAAACTATTTAGCATAGGATTTTTTTTTGTTGTAGATGTGTAACAGATTTTGGGGGTCAAAGTTAGAAAAAGTGTGTGTTTTTATTAAAAAAAAAAAAAATTATTATAAGATATGATGAAAATAATGGTATCTTTAGAAAGTCCATTTAATGGCGAGAAAAACAGTATATAATGTGTGGGTACAGTAAATGAGTAAGAGGAAAATTACAGCTAAACACAAAAATAGCTTTGGTCCCTTGGACGGTGAACAAATGGAAAAGTGATGTGGTCAAGAAGGGGTTAAAATTACATGCCCTATTTGAAACAGGAAAGTTTTGTTTTTTTTTTTGTTTTTTTTTTGACTTGACTGTCCCTTTTTAAATACAGGTTATCATAGGGGTAAAAAGTATATTAATATAAGTGTTGGTGATGCTAAACTGGGCAATGGATAATAAAGGGATTATCTCTTTTTAAACAATAACAATTTAAGTAGATTGTCCCTTTTTAAAAATGAATCCTGAAAGTTGGAACATCTACTAATTTTCACTGGTCAATAAGCACAACACCTACAGCTTTGATGGAGAGAGACATACATGTGCAGGTTTAACCCCTTCCTACAAAGTACCAATGTAAACAAATATTTAAAAATTCACGCGATTATTCATGCAATTGCGTGATTTCAATGTTGGGATCGGGTCAGGGGGGAGTGCCTATGACACCCTTCAGGCCGCGATCCCATTTAGGAAGCGACTATGGCCTCAGGACGGTCAAATGACTAGGACATTCCATGGCTTCCTAACGGCGCTAAAGACCAGCGCAGTTACAATGGCATGGAACAACCTAACGGCGGGAAGGGGTTAGGGGACCGTAAACACTTTAAGATTGTAATATAAACTGTTTCATTATGCATAGTAAAAAAAAAAAAAACACTTTGATTTCATTAATTTTACCCTCTTTTCTGTAATTCTGAACATTTTTTTTTTTTTTTTTTTAGTTCTGAGAATTGTAAGTGCACACTGCAGAATCAGCAAGCCTAACTCTGCTACATATCTGTCCCAAATTGGATTCAGCAGAGATGGGGCAGCAAAGTGTAAAACGGTAGAGCTTTTCTTAACAAATGGCCATGGCTAGCTTGGTATACTCCAGTTACAAGCCTAGATTGGATTCTCGGAATAAGGCATGTGGTATGCAAACAACTTTCTAATTTACTCCTATTATCTAATTTGTTCTCTTGATTTTCTTCGCTGAAAAGCATATCTAGATAGGCTCAGTAGCTGCTGATTCATTGCTGCACTTAGAAGCCTCATGTGATTGGCTCACCCATGTGCATTGCTTTTTCTTCAACTAAGGATATCTAAAAAATGAAGCAAAATTAATAATAGAAGTAAATTGGATTGTTTTTTAAATTTGCATTCTCTTTCTGAATCATGAAAGAACATTTTTGGGTTTAGTGCCCCTTTGACTTTATAAATACAGTATTTTCTGCTTTGCTCTTCTGGAAAAATCAAAGGGTATTTCCCCTTCAATGGGCATTATATTGTGTTCACCCTATCTACTGTATTACTATGTATGGCGGAGTGGTGCTAGCATTAATTCAACATACAAAAAAGACCATTGGAACGAAGTTCCACAAAAAGTAATGCTATCTTAGCACTCTATGCCCAGACTAATATATAAATAGGGACTTAGACTAAATAAAATATAACTTTTATTATTGCTGTTAAAAGATGCGATACAACACACAAATTAAAATCCCTATCAGAAATTCCACTACTATTATACTAGTGTATCTTAATTATTGAGTAATGTTTAGGGACACTATGGTTATTAGTTGGCTCTGCCGTATAATAGTTCCTATATTTATATTTTTTAAAACACAATCCTGGTATGTTGGTAATCCAGAATCTGATTAATATCAACTATTCAATATTCTCGTTGTGGTTGTTGATGGGAAGTTAGTATTCACTTATGTTCAAATAATAATTTAATAGTTATATGGTGCTCTCCTTTACATAAAAGCCAATAATTTGGCTATCATATCATGTGGATTAATAAGGTCTATGCGGCTTTTAGTTACAATATTGAGTTGGTTCTAAAACCTATACAAATCAATATGAAATTGTCTATTTTATTATACCTCCCTTAAGTGATTCCTGATATTTATTATTTCATGCTCTCTCTTTTTGGCTGAATAATGATGATAGTCTTCTCGTTGAAATTTTATGTTAATATCTCCACTTTCACTTTAAAGGGACACTAAACCCAATTTTTTTTTCTTTCATGATTCAGCATGCAACTTTGAGCAACTTTTTAATTTACTCCTATTAATTTTTCTTCTTTCTCTTGCTATCTTTATTTAAAAAGCAGGAATGTGATGCATTAGGAGCTGGCCCATTTTTGGTTGAGAACCTGGGTTATGATTGCTTACTGGTGGGTAAATGTAAGCCTCCAATAAACCAGCGCTATCCATGGTGCTGAACCTAAAATGGGTTGGCTGCTAAGATTTACAATCCTGCTTTTAAAGTAAAGATAGCAAGAGAATGAAGAAAATTTGATATAAGGAGTAAATTAGAAAATTGCTTAAAATGTCATGCTCTCTCTGAATCCTGAAAGGAAAAAATGTGGTTTCAGTGTCCCTTTAAGTTGTGAGATATTATTAGCTAGTATTCTCTCCCAACTTTTCGTTACTTATAAGTCCTTTATAATTTTTTTAAAAAAATGTACAAATTTAATAGCTTGGACTTCTTCTCTCTCAACCTTCGTTGTTTATAGGTCCTTTCCAATTGTTATAAATATACAGATCGATAGCTTGGACTTATATATAAGGTATGAATTAACAAGATTTGTATAGCTTTTATTTGCATCAAATGTTTGACTCGTAAGTGAATATACATAGAGTTTATTCTATGAATAAACTATGCATATTCACTTACGAGTCATCAAACATCATTTGATGCAAATACATATTATATATGATAGCCAATTAATCCACATAATAGCCAAATTATTGGCTTTTATGAAAATTAAGGAGAGCACCATATAATAACTATTACATTATTATTTGAACATAAGTGAATACTAACTTCCATCAACAACCACAATGTGAATATTGAATAGATGACATTAATCAGATTCTGGTTTACTAGCATACCAGGATTGTGTTTTAAAAAATATAAATATAGGAACTATTAAAGGGACACTGAACCCACATTTTTTCCTTTGTGATTAAGATAGAGCATGAAATTTTAAGCAACTTTCTAATTTACTCCTATTATCAAATTTTCTTTGTTCTCTTGCTATGTTTATTTGAAATAGAAGGCATCTAAGCTATTTGTTTAGTTGAGGACCCTGGAAAGCACATATCCACCAATCGGCAAGAACAACCCAGGTTGTTCACCAAAAATGGGCCGGCATTAAACTTATATTCTTGCATTTCAAATAAAGATACCAAGAGAATGAAGAACATTTGATAATAGGAGTAAATTAGAAAGTTGCTTAAAATTGCATGCTTTATCTGAACCACAAAAGAGAAAATTTGGGTTCAGTGTCCCTTTTAAGAGACACTAGTATAATAGTAGTGGAATTTCTGATAGGGATTTTAATTTGTGTGTTGTATCGCATCTTTTAACTGCAATAATAAAAGTTATATTTATTTAGTCTAAATCCCAACTTATATATTAGTCTGGGCATAGAGTGCTAAGATAGCATTACTTTTTGTGGAACTTCGTTCCAATGGTCTTTTTTGTATGTTTTCTAAGGGCTAGATTTATCAACGCTGAGGCGTACAGGGGCGCTTATACGCGCCCCTGTACGCCTCAGCTCGCCTGTGGCGGGGCGAAATTACCCACAGGTAATTAACATTGCACACGAGCGCAATTTTGCGCTCGCGTGCAATCCCGCCCCCTGCCCGCGCACAGCCAATCACGCGCGGGCAGGAGCTGTCAATCTCCTCGGTCGGACTCGACCAAGGAGATTTAATTTCGCCAGAATAGAGGTGGCGAAGATGTTAGGGAAGCAGCGGTCTGGTGACCGCTGCTTGATAAATCGCGGCAAGCAAGTTCTTGTGAGAACTTGGTGTTATGTTGTTTGTCACTGAATATCATCTCTGCCTTCCTGTTAGTACCTTTAGCCTCTTTCTAGGAGTGCTGTGTAGTGCATGAAGTAGATATGCCATTTGGACTTAATTATGTGAGGACGTTTATGTACCGTGGAAATGAAATAGAACTGTCCAAACGGTGAAGTAGTTTCGTAAACGTGTTTTGAGAAGACTTTGAAATTGACCCCCTACATAAGCCTCTACATAAAATGGTCACATTTTCTAAAATAGGCTAAATATAGCAGCTTAAAGGGACACTGAACCCAAATTTTTTCTTTTGTGAGCATGCAAGTTTAAGCAATTTTAAATTTGTCTTTCTTCTTTTGCTATCTTTAATTGAAAGACATCTAAGCTTAAAAAAAAATGGTTCAGTACCCTGGACAGCCCTTGTTTATTGGTGGGTGAATTTATCCACCAATCGGCAAGAACAACCCAGGTTGTTCACCAAAAATGGGCCGGCATCTAAACCTACTTCTTTCTTTTCAAATAAATATACCAAGAGATTGAAGAAAAATGAATAGGAGTAACTTAGAAAGTTGCTTAAAAATGTTCTATCTGAATCACGAAAGAAAATAAAATTGGGTTCAGTGTCCCTTTAAGGGACATGAAAGTAATTTTTTTTTTTTTTTCTTATAGCTCTATTGTACCCTCCCTCCTGCCGCCCACAAGAAATAGCACAGTCTTTATTAAAAATGCAATCCCCAAAGAAAGACCAGCGACGTTGTTAAACGGATATAAAACACATTTTTCTTTCAATATTTGCATATATTTTTAAACCACTTTCTCATTTTACTTCTATAAAATTTGCTTAATTCTCTTGTTATCTTTATTTGAAGAAGCAGCAATGCACTGCTGGGAGCTAGCTGAACACATCAGGTGAACCAGTGATATTAGCCATATATTTGTAGTCCCAAAACAGCAGCTAGCTCCGGGTGGGGCATTTCTGCTCCTGGGCCTACCTTGGTATTTTTCTAACAAAGGATACCAAGAAAATGAAGCAAATAGATAACAAGTCAATTGGAATGTTGTTTAAAATTAAATTTGCTATCTGAATCATGAACATTTTGATTGTGGTTTTACTGTCCCTTTAATTATGCATAGTTAAATAGATTTGCAATAATGCTTTCATGGTTTATTTAGCACATAATTTGTCTGAAGATTGTGGGTTATCATGCCTAACCTTGCCACATAAAGGCTGTGACACACTGCAAGCAGAGCGACGCGCAGCGTGTACATGCAGCTGTGCGCGCTCAGTGTGTCCTGCCTTTTCATCTCTGAGCACTCTGCTGCGTCAGGATGCGTAGCTGAGCGCTCAGAGATGAAATATTTGAACTTCAGAAGCGATGCGACGCGGAGCAAAGCAGCTGCTTTGCCTCGCGCCGCATCGCTTGCAGTGTGTCACAGCCTTTACTCTTCCTAATATGCAGTTTGGCTACAACAGAAATAAAGGGATACTCCACTCAAAATTAAACTTTTTAAATGATTCAGATAGCATGCAATTTTAAACAACGTTCCAATTTAGATACATTAACAAAATGCAGTCTTTTTTTATATTTACACTTTTTGAGTTAGCAGCTCCTACTGATTATGTGCAAGAATTCACAGAATTTACACACATGCATTTCAGACTAAGGGCTCGATTTATCAAGCCATTCACGGCATTACGACTGCAGGGTCAGTCAGTATTTATCAAGCAGCGGTCACCTAAGAGGTGAAGAAGAGAATAGGAAGCAGGGGTGTTGCACAAGAGCGCAAAATAGCGCTCTTGTGCAATTCTGAATTCCGCAACAGAGTTCTGCCTGCCAGAGGCGAGCTGTGGCGGACAGGGGCGCATATGTATGCCCCTGTCCACTGACGCTTGAGAAAGGGGCAGGAACCCGAAAACGTTTTTCGTCTCAAAGGTTTGCTTGCTTTAAAGTGTGCCACCTTCATCACTTCATTTGCTTGATACATCGAGCCCTAAGTGCTATTGCATTGTCTTTTTATCCTGCATTTTGTTGATTATGCAAATCTGTTTTTTTTACTGGTCGTTTAAAATAAACAATGGTGATTTACAAGGACAGTGGCAAGCCCTGTCTTCTCCAGACTTAAAGGGACATTGGACACTAGATTTTTATTTTCATAAATGTTTTGTAGATGATCCATTTGTATAGCCCATCTGGGTGTGTTTTTGTAAAAATGTTTATAGTTTTGCTTATTTTTAAATAACATTGTGCTGATTTTAGTCTGTTCAGATAGTGCTGATGTTGATCCAGAGGCGTAACTAGAAACCACAGGGCCCAGGTGCAAGAATCTAAGAAGGCCCCCCCCCCAAGTCAATTTGATACATTTTTATTTTCTTTTTTAACACAGAAATGTGTTTTTTGTCTGCAAAAGGAGGTATCCTGTGCCCACAGTCTGTGAGATGGTCTGACACCCTATTACTGTATATAGTGACACTGTTTAACCCACCAGTACTGTATATAGTGAGTCAGTGACACAGTCTTTAATCTGCTGGTGAGATGGCTGGCCTGACCCTACCCGTCCCAGTACTTTATAAAGTGATCACAGTAGTCTGTGACATGGTCCAGCCCACTGTACCGTATACACTGACACTGTTTATCCCCTGCCCCCCCCCCCCCATGCTGTAGTAACAAGGTCTGTAATTTGCTGGATATATATATATATATATATATATATATAATGTGGAATTCCTATAGCCCGATGCCCGGGACATGCAGTTTTGTGTGCCGGATATGTGGTTTCTTATTACATTTAGTCCTGCTGCGGGCAAGTATATAGTATAGATTTAATATGACCTTGCTTATTTCGAAAATATTTGAGCGTTTTCAGACGGCCATTAAATCCAGTAGATGTGTATAATCGGGTGAACAATGAAGACAAAATACAGTAACATTTTGCTTTTGATGTCTTCTTTCCTGATGAATTTGGTTTTTTTTCCCTCTCTCCTGTATCATGACAGCCACTCACAGACTGATATATGTAGATAAGCTGTAAATTCTCTCCTCAATAAAGGATACCAAAAGAGCAATGTGAATGTGAAAATATAAGAAATAAAAAAAATTCTTAGGCATGATAGACATATTTACTGTTCTTTTAAGCATAGTAAAGCACATCCCATGTTACATTTGCTATTTATGTAATTAAAGGACCAGTCAACATTGTATATTTGCAGAATTAACAAAAACATGATATGAAGACAATGCAATAGCACTTAGTCTGAACTTCAAATGAGTAGTAGATTTTTGTTAAATAAATTGCAAAGTTATGTCTATTTCCACTCCCCCTGTATCATGTGACAGCCATCAGCCAATCACAAATGCATATATGTATGTGCTGTGAATTCTTGCACATGGCTCAGTAGGAGTTGGTATCTCAAAAAGTGTAAATATAAAAAGACTGCACATTTTGTTAATGGAAGTAAATGGTAAAGTTGTTTTAAATTGCATGCTCTATCTGAATCATGAAGTTTTAATTTTGACTTGAGTGTCCCTTTAACTCCTGCAAATTGTACTTTCCCTCCCAATGCTGATAAAGGTGGCCCTTCATGCCTGTTTGGCTATTTTCAGAGCCAAATTTTATACTTGTGAAACAGCAACACACTAAAATCTGCATTTGCGCAGATTTTAGTGTTGCACTGTTTCGCAAGTATGATAGTTTTATTTTTTTTTAAATTGTGTGTTGGATTTTTTTTTTTTTTTTAATCTTTTATTCTGGGTTTTTCCTTTTGGATTTCCCATATAATGATCTTAGTGGTGGCAGCAGAGTTAGTTCAGTATAGGTGGCATTAAAGGGGAGTTTGGGCATTTATGTCTAGTACGGACTAGATGAGTGTCAGTCTAGCCACTCCAGACTTAGTTCAGTGGGTGCAAGGATTAACAAACTGGTTAAAGTGATGGTAAATCCCTAGCGTTTGTGAAACGCTATGATTTACCATTGGAACGCTATGTTGCTGAGAGCGGTGACATTTCCATCTCTTTGTAAATAGCTGTGCGGTCCAGCTGGCGCTGAACCAGATAGCCTGCACGGCTATTGGTGAAGAGGTTTGAATCGTCACCTCTCAGCAAAATAGCGTTCGCCATGCTGAGCACCTCAGGTAGCCCACAGCAGAACGCATAAAACAAATAAAGGATCTTTCAGAATGAACTATTTTATACTTCATAAATGAAAGTCCCCTTTATTTTTTCCAATGGTAAATCCTAGCATTTCACAAACGCTAGGATTTACCATCACTTTAAGATAGAAAGGATCAGTTAACATAATCTTTCCTACTACCCTTTTTATGTAGTCCCTCTTCATAAAATGGGTAGTAGGGAAGATTCTGCTAACAATAGACTAGTTGGTTTGACCTCAATCGCAGACTATCAATTTAGACAAATTTATAGCATAGTTTCACTGCTGGAAGATCAGACTAATCTAATTGATTTATTTGACCATGTAACTAAATTAGTAGACCAGGGAGGAGCTGTAGATATAGTGTATCTTTAGCAAAGCATTTGACACTGTCCCACACAACAAACTTATTCACAAAATGTATTTCATTGGAGTAGATAGATGTTAAGATTAAGTGGGTAGAATGTTGGCTTAAAGGGATAGTCTAGTCAAAACTTTCATGATTCCAATAGGGCATGCAATTTTAAAGAACTTTCCACTTTACTTTTATCATTAAATTTGCTTTGCTCTCTTGGTATTCTTTTTGGAAAGCTAAACCTAGGTAGGCTCATGCTAATTTCTAAGCCGTTAAACTCTCTTATCTCAGTGCATTTTGACAGTTTTTCACTAGAAAGTGCTAGTTCGTGTGCTATATAGATAACATTGTGCTTACTTCCGTGGAGTCAGTACTGATTAGCTAAAATGTATGTCTGTCAAAACAACTGAGATAAGGGGGGAGTCTGCAGAGGCTTAGAAACCAGGTAACCAAAGAGGTAAAAAGTGTATTAATATAAGTGTTGTTTATTCAGAACTGGAAAATGGGTAATAAAGGGATTCAGTCTTTTTAAACGATAACTTTTCTGGTGTAGACTGTCCCTTTAAGGATAGAAGGCAGAATGTTTCAATTAATGGAGTAGATATAGAAATAGGGAGTAGATATAGAAATAAGGGGCCAGTTACTACTGGTGATCCCCAGTTTTTGGGCCTGTTTTGTTTAACATGTTTATTAGCGATATTGGAAGTGGACTCCAGGGGAAGATATGCTTTTTGCTAATGCACATTTTTTTTTTTTTTTTTTTTTTTTTTTTTTAACTTAGTTGATGTTCTAGTAGTGGATTCAATTATCAGTGATATTAAACTGGAGGACTGGGCAAATAAATGGGATCTAAAATGTAATATTTTCAAGAGCAAAATTAGGCATATATGGTCAAAATACCCAAAGGCCAATTATAGTCTGATGGTACATTTAATGACTTAACTAAAAGAGGAACGGTCTTGAATCATTATTTCTTCTGTTATGTGTGATCAGTCCACGGGTCATCATTACTTCTGGGATATTATCTGCTCCCCTACAGGAAGTGCAAGAGGATTCACCCAGCAGAGTTGCTATATAGCTCCTCCCCTCTACGTCACCTCCAGTCATTCTCTTGCACCCAAAGACTAGATAGGAGGTGTGAGAGGACTATGGTGATTATACTTAGTTTTTATAACTTCAATCAAAAGTTTGTTATTTTACAATAGCACCGGAGCGTGTTATTACTTCTCTGGCAGAGTTTGAAGAAGAATCTACCAGAGTTTTTCTTATGATTTTAACCGGAGTAGTTAAGATCATATTGCTGTTTCTCGGCCATCTGAGGGAGGTAAAAGCTTCAGATCAGGGGACAGCGGGCAGTTGAATCTGCATTGAGGTATGTAGCAGTTTTTATTTTCTGAATGGAATTGATGAGAAAATCCTGCCATACCGTTATAATGACATGTATGTATACTCTACACTTCAGTATTCTGGGGATGGTATTTCACCGGAATTACTCTGTAAAAGTACATTAAACCTTTTAATAGGTATTTAATTCATGTTAAACGTTTTTGCTGGAATGTAGAATCGTTTGCATTTCTGAGGTACTGAGTGAATAAATATTTGGGCATTATTTTTTCCACTTGGCAGTTTGCTTGTTTTGATTATGACAGTTTCGTTTCTCTCTCACTGCTGTGTGTGAGGGGGAGGGGCCGTTTTTGGCGCTCTTTGCTACGCATCAAAAATTTCCAGTCAGTTACTCTTGTATTTTCTGCATGATCCGGTTCATCTCTAACAGAACTCAGGGGTCTTCAAACTTCTTTGAAGGGAGGTAGATTCTCTCAGCAGAGCTGTGAGACTTATGTAGTGACTGTGTTTTAAAACGTTGCTCTGTGATTTTTATGTTTAAAATTTAATTAGTGTTACTTTACTAATGGGAACAAACCTTTGCTAACAAGTTGTGTTGTTTTTAAAGAGTGATGCTATAACTGTTTTTCAGTTCATTATTTCAACTGTCATTTAATCGTTTAGTGCTTCTTTGAGGCACAGTACGTTTTTGTGAAATAAGATTGTAACCAAGTTGCATGTTTATTGCTAGTGTGTCAAACATGTCTGATTCAGAGGAAGATACCTGTGTCATTTGTTCCAATGCCAAGGTGGAGCCCAATAGAAATTTATGTACTAACTGTATTGATGCTACTTTAAATAAAAGCCAATCTGTACAAATTGAACAAATTTCACCAAATAGCGAGGGGAGAGTTATGCCGTCTAACTCGCCTCACGTGTCAGTACCTGCGTCTCCCGCCCGGGAGGTGCGTGATATAATGGCGCCTAATACATCTGGGCAGCCATTACAGATAACATTACAAGATATGGCTACTGTTATGACTGAAGTTTTGGCTAAGTTACCAGAACTAAGAGGCAAGCGTG
Source organism: Bombina bombina (assembly GCF_027579735.1). Lineage (NCBI taxonomy): Eukaryota > Metazoa > Chordata > Amphibia > Anura > Bombinatoridae > Bombina > Bombina bombina. The sequence goes on from NC_069499.1 coordinate 956,742,615, forward strand.
ATCACTCTGGGGTGAGAACAGAGTGCGCTGATAATTCTAGGGCCATGTCTGATACTGCGTCACAGCTTGCAGAGCATGAGGACGGAGAGCTTCATTCTGTAGGTGACGGTTCTGATCCAAGCAGATTGGATTCAGATATTTCAAATTTTAAATTTAAATTGGAAAACCTCCGTGTATTACTAGGGGAGGTCTTAGCGGCTCTTAACGATTGTAACACTGTTGCAATACCAGAGAAAATGTGTAGGTTGGATAAATACTTTGCGGTACCGGCGAGTACTGACGTTTTTCCTATACCTAAGAGATTAACTGAAATTGTTACTAAGGAGTGGGATAGACCCGGTGTGCCGTTCTCACCCCCTCCAATATTTAGAAAGATGTTTCCAATAGACGCCACCACACGGGACTTATGGCAAACGGTCCCTAAGGTGGAGGGAGCAGTTTCTACTTTAGCTAAGCGCACCACTATCCCGGTGGAGGATAGCTGTGCTTTTTCAGATCCTATGGATAAAAAATTAGAGGGTTACCTTAAGAAAATGTTTGTTCAACAAGGTTTTATATTGCAACCCCTTGCATGCATCGCGCCGATTACGGCTGCGGCAGCATTTTGGATTGAGTCTCTGGAAGAGAACCTTAGTTCCGCTACGCTGGACGACATTACGGACAGGCTTAGAGTCCTTAAACTAGCTAATTCATTCATTTCGGAGGCCGTAGTACATTTAACCAAACTTACGGCTAAGAATTCAGGATTCGCCATTCAGGCACGTAGGGCGCTGTGGCTAAAATCCTGGTCGGCTGATGTAACTTCTAAGTCCAAATTACTTAATATACCTTTCAAGGGGCAAACTTTATTTGGGCCCGGTTTGAAAGAAATTATCGCTGACATTACAGGAGGTAAGGGCCACGCTCTACCTCAAGACAAAGCCAAAGCTAAGGCTAGACAGTCTAATTTTCGTCCCTTTCGGAATTTCAAAGCAGGTGCAGCATCAACTTCCACTACACCAAAACAGGAAGGAGCTGTTGCCCGTTACAGACAAGGCTGGAAACCTAACCAGTCCTGGAATAAGGGCAAGCAGGCCAGAAAACCTGCTGCTGCCCCTAAGACAGCATGAACCGAGGGCCCCCGATCCGGAACCGGATCTAGTGGGGGGCAGACTCTCTCTCTTCGCCCAGGCTTGGGCAAGAGATGTCCAGGATCCCTGGGCGCTAGAGATCATATCTCAGGGATACCTTCTAGACTTCAAATTATCTCCCCCAAGAGGGAGATTTCATCTGTCAAGGTTGTCAACAAACCAAATAAAGAAAGACGCGTTTCTACGCTGTGTACAAGATCTATTATTAATGGGAGTGATCCATCCGGTTCCGCGGTCGGAACAAGGACAAGGGTTTTACTCAAACCTGTTTGTGGTTCCCAAAAAAGAGGGAACTTTCAGGCCAATCTTGGATTTAAAGATCCTAAACAAATTCCTAAGAGTTCCATCGTTCAAAATGGAAACTATTCGGACAATCTTACCCATGATCCAAAAGGGTCAGTACATGACCACAGTGGATTTAAAGGATGCTTACCTTCACATACCGATTCACAAAGATCATTACCGGTATCTACGGTTTGCCTTCTTAGACAGGCATTACCAGTTTGTAGCCCTTCCATTCGGATTGGCTACGGCTCCAAGAATCTTCACAAAGGTTCTGGGTGCTCTTCTAGCGGTTCTGAGACCGCGAGGAATTTCGGTAGCTCCGTACCTAGACGACATTCTGATACAAGCTTCAAGCTTTCAAACTGCCAAGTCTCATACAGAGTTAGTTCTGGCATTTCTAAGGTCGCATGGATGGAAAGTGAACGAAAAGAAGAGTTCTCTCTTGCCTCTCACAAGAGTTCCATTCTTGGGGACTCTTATAGATTCTGTAGAAATGAAGATTTATCTGACAGAAGACAGATTAACAAAGCTTCTAAATACATGCCGTGTCCTTCATTCCATTCAACTCCCGTCAGTAGCTCAATGCATGGAGGTGATCGGCTTAATGGTAGCAGCAATGGACATAGTACCCTTTGCACGCCTACATCTCAGACCGCTGCAATTGTGCATGCTGAGTCAGTGGAATGGGGATTACTCAGATTTGTCCCCCACTCTGAATCTGGATCAAGAGACCAGAAACTCTCTTCTATGGTGGCTTTCTCGGCCACATCTGTCCAGGGGGATGCCGTTCAGCAGGCCGGACTGGACAATTGTAACAACAGACGCCAGCCTTCTAGGTTGGGGCGCTGTCTGGAATTCTCTGAAGGCTCAGGGACAATGGAGTCAGGAGGAAAGTCTCCTGCCAATAAACATTCTGGAATTGAGAGCAGTTCTCAATGCCCTTCTAGCTTGGCCCCAGTTAAAGACTCGGGGGTTCATCAGGTTTCAGTCGGACAACATCACGACTGTAGCTTACATCAACCATCAGGGAGGGACAAGAAGCTCCCTAGCAATGATGGAAGTATCAAAGATAATTCGCTGGGCAGAGTCTCACTCTTGCCACCTGTCAGCAATCCACATCCCGGGAGTGGAGAACTGGGAGGCGGATTTCTTGAGTCGCCAGACTCTTCATCCGGGGGAGTGGGAACTTCATCCGGAGGTCTTTGCCCAAATACTTCGACGTTGGGGCAAACCAGAGATAGATCTCATGGCGTCTCGCCAGAACGCCAAACTTCCTCGCTACGGATCCAGATCCAGGGATCCGGGAGCGGTTCTGATAGATGCTTTGACAGCACCTTGGAACTTCAGGATGGCTTATGTGTTTCCACCCTTCCCGCTGCTTCCTCGATTGATTGCCAAAATCAAACAGGAGAGAGCATCAGTGATTCTAATAGCGCCTGCATGGCCGCGCAGGACTTGGTATGCAGATCTAGTGGACATGTCATCCTGTCCGCCTTGGTCTCTACCTCTAAGACAGGACCTTCTGATTCAGGGTCCATTCAAACATCAAAGTCTAACTTCTCTGAAGCTGACTGCTTGGAAATTGAACGCTTGATTTTATCAAAACGTGGTTTTTCTGAGTCGGTTATTGATACCCTTATACAGGCTAGGAAGCCTGTTACCAGAAAGATTTACCATAAAATATGGCGTAAATACCTATACTGGTGTGAATCCAAAGATTACTCCTGGAGTAAGGTTAGGATTCCTAGGATATTGTCTTTTCTACAAGAAGGTTTAGAAAAGGGTTTATCGGCTAGCTCATTAAAGGGACAGATCTCAGCTCTGTCCATCTTGTTACACAGGCGTCTGTCAGAAAATTCAGACATCCAGGCCTTTTGTCAGGCTTTAGCTAGGATCAAGCCTGTGTTTAAAACTGTTGCTCCGCCATGGAGTTTAAACTTAGTTCTTAACGTTTTACAGGGTGTTCCGTTTGAACCCCTTCATTCCATTGATATAAAATTGTTATCTTGGAAAGTTCTATTTTTAATGGCTATTTCCTCGGCTCGAAGAGTCTCTGAGTTATCAGCCCTACATTGTGATTCTCCTTATCTGATCTTTCACTCAGACAAGGTAGTTCTGCGTACTAAACCTGGGTTCTTACCTAAGGTTGTCTCTAACAGGAACATCAATCAAGAGATTGTTGTTCCATCTTTGTGTCCAAATCCTTCTTCAAAGAAGGAACGTCTTCTACACAATCTGGATGTAGTTCGTGCCCTCAAGTTCTACTTGCAGGCAACTAAAGATTTTCGCCAAACTTCTTCCCTGTTTGTCGTTTATTCTGGACAGAGGAGAGGTCAAAAAGCTTCTGCTACCTCTCTCTCTTTTTGGCTTCGTAGCATAATACGTTTAGCCTATGAGACTGCTGGACAGCAGCCTCCTGAAAGAATTACAGCTCATTCCACTAGAGCTGTGGCTTCCACTTGGGCCTTTAAGAATGAGGCCTCTGTTGAACAGATTTGCAAGGCTGCAACTTGGTCTTCGCTTCATACTTTTTCCAAATTTTACAAATTTGACACTTTTGCTTCTTCGGAGGCTATTTTTGGGAGAAAGGTTCTTCAGGCAGTGGTTCCTTCTGTATAATGAGCCTGCCTATCCCTCCCGTCATCCGTGTACTTTTGCTTTGGTATTGGTATCCCAGAAGTAATGATGACCCGTGGACTGATCACACATAACAGAAGAAAACATAATTTATGCTTACCTGATAAATTCCTTTCTTCTGTTGTGTGATCAGTCCACGGCCCGCCCTGTTTTGTAAGGCAGGTACATATTTTTTAAATTATAATTCAGTCACCACTACACCCTTGGCTTCTCCTTTCTCGTTGGTCTTTGGTCGAATGACTGGAGGTGACGTAGAGGGGAGGAGCTATATAGCAACTCTGCTGGGTGAATCCTCTTGCACTTCCTGTAGGGGAGCAGATAATATCCCAGAAGTAATGATGACCCGTGGACTGATCACACAACAGAAGAAAGGAATTTATCAGGTAAGCATAAATTATGTTTTCTCCAACATTGGTGTGTCCGGTCCACGGCGTCATCCATAACTTGTGGGAATATCTCTTCCCCAACAGGAAATGGCAAAGAGTACAGCAAAAGCTGTCCATATAGTCCCTCCTAGGCTCCGCCCACCCCAGTCATTCTCTTTGCCGTTGCACAGGCAACATCTCCACGGAGATGGTTAAGAGTATGTGGCGGAGGATCACTCCTGCCACCTATCTGCGATCCACATCCCAGGAGTGGAAAACTGGGAGGCGGATTATCTGAGTCGTCAGACATTCCATCCGGGGGAGTGGGAACTCCACCCGGAGATCTTTGCCCAGTTGACTCAATTATGGGGCATTCCAGACATGGATCTAATGGCGTCTCGTCAGAACTTCAAGGTTCCTTGCTACGGGTCCAGATCCAGGGATCCCAAGGCGACTCTAGTGGATGCATTAGTAGCGCCTTGGATCTTCAACCTAGCTTATGTGTTTCCACCGTTTCCTCTCATTCCCAGGCTGGTAGCCAGGATCAAGCAGGAGAGGGCCTCAGTGATTTTGATAGCTCCTGCGTGGCCACGCAGGACTTGGTATGCAGACCTGGTGAATATGTCATCGGCTCCACCATGGAAGCTACCTTTGAGACAGGATCTTCTAGTACAAGGTCCATTCGAACATCCAAATCTAGTTTCCCTTCAGCTAACGGCTTGGAAATTGAACGCCTGATTTTATCTAAGCGTGGGTTTTCGGATTCTGTAATAGATACTCTGATACAAGCCAGAAAACCTGTAACTAGGAAGATTTACCATAAAATATGGAAAATATATATCTGTTGGTGTGAATCCAAGGGATTCTCATGGAGTAAGATCAAAATTCCTAGGATCCTTTCTTTTCTCCAAGAAGGTTTGGATAAGGGATTATCAGCGAGTTCTCTAAAGGGACAGATTTCTGCTTTATCTGTCTTATTACACAAACGACTGGCAGCTGTGCCTGATGTTCAAGCTTTTGTTCAGGCTTTGGTCAGGATCAAGCCTGTTTACAGACCTTTGACTCCTCCCTGGAGTCTGAATTTATTTCTTTCAGTTCTTCAAGGGGTTCCGTTTGAACCTCTACATTCCATAGATATCAAGATGTTATCTTGGAAAGTTCTGTTTTTGGTTGCTATTTCTTCTGCTAGAAGAGTTTCTGAGTTATCTGCTCTGCAGTGTAATCCGCCCTATCTGGTGTTCCATTCAAATAAGGTTGTTTTGCGTACTAAACCTGGTTTCCTTCCAAGGTTGTTTCCAACAAGAATATTAACCAGGAAATAGTTGTGCCTTCTTTGTGTCCGAATCCAGTTTCAAAGAAGGAACGTTTGTTACACAATCTAGATGTAGTTCGTGCTTTAAAGTTCTATTTAGAAGCAACAAAACATTTCAGACAAACGTCTTCTCTGTTTGTCGTTTATTCTGGCAAGAGGAGAGGTCAAAAAGCTACTGGTACCTCTCTCTTTCCTTTTGGCTGAAAAGCATCATCCGATTGGCTTACGAGACTGCCGGACGGCAGCCTCCTCAACGCATATCAGCTCACTCTACTAGGGCTGTGGCTTCCACATGGGCCTTCAAGAACGAGGCTTCTGTTGATCAGATATGTAAGGCAGCGACTTGGTCTTCCCTGCACACTTTTGCCAAATTTTACAAATTTGATACTTTTGCTTCTTCGTAGGCTATTTTTGGGAGAAAGGTTTTGCAAGCCGTGGTGCCTTCCGTTTAGGCAACTTGATTGGCTCCCTCCCTTCATCCGTGTCCTAAAGCTTTGGTATTGGTTCCCACAAGTTATGGATGACGCCGTGGACCGGACACACCAATGTTGGAGAAAACAGAATTTATGCTTACCTGATAAATTACTTTCTCCAACGGTGTGTCCGGTCCACGGCCGCCCTGGTTTTTTTAATCAGGTTTGATGAATTTATTTCTTTAACTACATTCACCACGGCACCCTATGGTTTCTCCTGTTTTTCTCCTGTCCGTCGGTTGAATGACTGGGGTGGGCGGAGCCTAGGAGGGACTATATGGACAGCTTTTGCTGTACTCTTTGCCATTTCCTGTTGGGGAAGAGATATTCCCACAAGTTATGGATGACGCCGTGGACCGGACACACCGTTGGAGAAAGTAATTTATCAGGTAAGCATAAATTCTGTTTTCAGATGATTTAAAATTCTGAAGACAATGCAGCAGTGCAGCCAGTAAGGCCAATCAAAATATCAAATACTTGGTTGCATTAGGAGAGGTATTAGTAACAGAAATAGCAAGGTTCTTATACCACGTTACAGATCACTAGTTAGGCCTCATCTGGAATATTGCGTACAGTTCTGGAGACCATATTTCCAGAAGGATATAAATAAACTAGAAACAATGCAAAGGAGGCCTACTAAATGGTACATGGTCTAAAATTCAAAACCTAAAATTACTCTGATCTCTATATGTATTGTTTATAGGAGACTAGGGAAAAAGGTGACATGTTAGAAACTTTCAAATATATGAAGGGAATTAATAACGTGGAAGCTGAAAGCAAAAAACAAAAACAAAAAAACAAGACATCTTAATGTGATTGTTTAATTAATTAAAGCCCAGTATCTAAAAATACTCTGAAAAACAGGGACATGTTAATTGATTAAACTTTACAATCACGCTTTTTTTTTTTTTTTTTTTTTTAAACTTTTTTTTTTTTTATATAGCAAACAGTCCGCCGATCCTCTGCCTGCATTATCTTCTGTATTTTGTAGGTCGATGACGAATCCGTCTTCCTCCAATGGTTGCGTGCCCCCATTTGCGTCCAGCTTGTGGGGCATGCATCGATTGGAGGAAGCCGGATTCGTCATCGATATGAAAAATACAGTCAGAGATGCAGGTGGAGGATCAGCGGTCTGTTTACATTAAAATAAGCTAAGTATTTCATTTTCTTTTTAAGACCCGATGAGTCCACGGATCATCTTAATTACTGATGGGATATTCACCTCCTGGTCAGCAAGAGGAGGCAAAGAGCACCACAGCAGAGCTGTTGAATAACTCCTCCCTTCCTTCCCATTCTCTTTGCCTACGTTAGTTATAGGAAGTGGTAAAGTGAGGTGTTAGATATGATTCTTCAATCAAGAGTTTATTTTTAAAGTAGTGCAAGATTGTGCTGCTTTTGTTCTAGGGTGTAGCTGTAGTCCATATCAGTCTCTTCAGTAGAGCTTTGGTGGCTTTAGAGCAATGGGAACTTGTGGGACATAATTCTCACTGCGCCTCCCATATTATTGCTGCCCTAACCCTGAAAACCTGAGGATTACATTTTCAGGAATTTCTTTTCCTTCACAGGTCCATGTGGGGGATAGGACCCCTCAAACCTGGTGAACTGCCTTTGCTGTCAGGCACACAGATGAGGTAAGTGCTTGAATTTTTCCTGGGACACTTAGAGGAAAAGGAGCACTTTTTTATTTAACTTTATTACATTTCACATAAAGGGCTTATGTACAAACGTATTATGCACTTTGGGACACAAGGGTCTGAGAGCTCCGGACAGCGTGTGCAGGCACTGGGGCTGGGAGATTAGCACTTTATTGGTGGTTCTGAAATATGGCGTTAGTTGTTTTTCACTGTTTAACAGCTGTGAGAGTATTATGGCGATTAGCCACGCCCACGATAGGCGGATCTTCCGGGCGTGCTTTTTGCTAGCTGCGCCTCTATCTGGAGTCAGATTAAGACCGGATGTACATCGGATGGTTACTCTGCCCTGAAAACGCATGGTTTCCGTCTAAGAGCAGGCGTTTTTAGGTTAGGAGGGTTGACAAATCGTTCCCTATCGAGTCTGGATTGCTGAACCAGAAAGAGAGAGAGCTCCAGTTTTTCAGTCAGGTAGGCACCTCAGCAGAGCTGCTGAGGTGTAGGGGTGTCTGTTTTAGTCGTATATGCTACTTGTACACTTTTTTTTTTTTTTTTTTTTTCTCACATGCAGTAAAAAAGTTTCACTTTAAAAATTAAAGAGACGGTAACTTTTTTACATTCAAACTTTTTTTGTCAATTGAAGTTTTTATTGCAGATTTATGTTTTTGTGAATCGGTATGAACACAGGAGACTTGCAAAGTATTACTTGCTCCATCTGTTAGGATGCTAATGTGGAATCACCAATCCATTTCTGTCCCTAATGTAATGAGGGCTTTAAGTTATAGGGAACAAATTTTTCATGAGCAAAATTCAAAAATGGATGTTTCTCAAGAGTCTAATGATGCGATTCAAAGTATGCCGCAGCTTTCTTCCCATGCGTCTCAAACTTTATCGCCCGCTCAAGCAGTGCCCTGTACTTCTGCTCTAGCACCCGATAGTTACCTTAAGACATAGCTGCTCTCATATCTTCCACAATTTCTGATGAGTTGTCTGCTTTCCCAATGCGGCAAGGCAAACGTAAGAGGAAAGCCAGACATACAGTGAATGAGGTTTTGGATGCAATTGTGGCAATCTTGGAAGTACCCTCCCAAGGACTTGAGGAGGAGGGTATTGAGGTTCCATCTGAAGGCGAAATTTCAGACTCAGAGGTTGTAACTTTTAGGTTTAAACTAGAACACCTCCGCCTGTGGCTCAGGGAGGTTTTGGTTACTTTAAACGACTGTGACTCCACGGTGGTGGTTGCCCCTGCGAAGTCTAGTAAATTAGACAGATATTTCAAAGTTCCTTCTTACTCGGACGTATTTCTGGTTCCAAAGCGAGCTTCGGAGATCGTTAATAAAGAGTGGGAGAGAGCAGGCATTCCCTTTTCTCCATCCCTTATTTTTAAGAAGATTTTTCCCATAGCTGACTCTTTCAAGGAGGTTTGGCAAACGGTTCCTAAGGTGGAGGGGGGCTGTTTCCACCTTGGCCAAGAGAACTACTATTCCCATAGAAGATAGTTGTGCTTTCAAAGATCCTATGGACAAAAAATTAGAGGGTTTACTTAAGAAGATTTATGTCTACTAGGGTCTGCTGCGGCAGCCTGCTGCGTGCATTGCTACTGTCACTAGTGCAGCAGCATATTGGTTTGATGCTCTGTCTGAGTCTCTCAGGACTTGGACTTCTTTGGAGGAGATCCAAGAAAGGATAAAAGCTCTGAAGCTAGCTAATTCTTTTATTATGGATGCTTCCCTTCAGATTATTAAGCTGGCAGCTAAGAGTTCGGGTTTCACTGCCCCAGCCCGCAGAGCCTTATGGTTAAAACCTTGGTCTGCGGATGTCATCTAAGTCTAAGCTTCTAGCGATTCTTTACAAGGGGAAGACCTTGTTTGGACCTGGCCTGACGGAAATTATGTCTGATATTACGGGAGGTAAGGGTCATCTCCTTCCTCAGGATAAGAGAAACAAACAAAAAGGACGACAAAGTAATTTTTGTTCCTTTCGAAATTTCAAGGGAAATTCTTTCTCTTCCTCCTCTAAGCAGGAACAATCTAAACCTTCATGGAGACTCAATGAGTCTTGGAACAAAGGTAAACAGTCCAAGAAGCCTGCTAATGAATCCAAAACAGCATGAAGGGCATACCCCTTATCAGGGACCGGATCTGGTAGGGGCAGACTTTCCTTCTTTGTTCAGGCTTGGGTTCGGAACATTCAGGATCCCTGGGCAATAGTAATAGTGTCTCAGGGATACAAATTGGAGTTCAAAAGTTTTCCTCCCAGAGGCAGGTTTCTTCTTTCAATATTATCTGCAGACCAGACAAAAGGAGAGGCTTTCTTACATTGTGTAAGTGACCTCTCTGCCCTGGGAGTGATTGTTCCCGTCCCAGTACAGGAACAGGGTCAGGGTTTTTATTCCAATCTGTAAGTGGTTCCCAAAACGGAGGGAACCTTCTGACCAATTTAAGATTTAAAGAGTCTAAACAAATTTCTCAGGGTTCTGTCCTTCAAGATGGAAGCTATTTGTTCCATTCTTCCTTTAATCCAGGAGGGTCAATTCATGACCACTGTGGATTTAAAGGATGCATACTTACATGTTCCTGTTCACAGGGATCATCACATGTTCCTAAGATTTGCCTTCCAGGACAAGCACTTCCAGTTTGTGGCTCTTCCTTTCGGCCTGGCCACTGCTCCCAGAATCTTCACAAAGGTTCTGGGGTCTCTGATGGCGGTACTTCGGTCACGGGGCATAGGGGTGGCGCCTTATCTGGACGACATTCTAGTCCAGGCGCCATACTTCCAACAAGCAAGATCCTACACTGACATAGTGTTATCTTTCCTGAGAACTCACGGGTGGAAGGTACATTTTGGGAAAGAGTTCCCTAGTTCCGGATACAAGAGTCACTTTCTTAGGAACCATAATAGACTCCTTATCCATGAAGATATTTCTGACTGAAATCAGGAAATCGAAGATTATCGATACTTGTCGAGTACTTCAGTCCACTCCTCGGCCGTCAGTGGCTCAGTGCATGGAGTTAAGGCTGATGGTGGCAGTGATGGACATCATCCCGTTTGTTTCCGTCTCAGACCTCTGCAGCTAAGCATGCTCAGGCAATGGAACGGGGATTATGCAGACTTGTCTCCTCAAATAACTCTGGAACAGGAGACAAGGGACTCTCTTCAATGGTGGTTGTCTCTGGATCATCCATCCCAGGGGACCTGCTTTCGCAGACCTTCCTGGGTGATTGTGACAAGACGCCAGCCTTCTGGGGTGGGGAGCAGTCTGGGGCTCCCTAAAGGCTCAGGGAGTTTGGACTCTGAGTCTGTTCTTCCTATAAACATTCTGGAGCTGAGAGCAATCTACAATGCTCTTCTGGCCTGGCCTCAGTTAGCCTTGGTCCAGTTTATCAGGTTCCAGTCGGACAACATAACTTTTAGTTGCTTACATCAATCGGGGAGGAACGAGGAGTTCCTTAGCGATGACAGAGGTAGCCAAAATAATCCAGTGGGCGGAAGCCCACTCTTGTTGTCTATCGGCGATCCACATCCCAGTGGTGGACAACTGGGACGCAGATTTCCTGAGCAGACAGACTTTATTTTTTCATCCGGGGTAGTGGGAACTCCATCCGGAAGTGTTCTCAAGTGGGGTCAACCGGATTTGGATCTCATGGCGTTCCGTCAAAATGCTAAGCTCCCGAGATACGGGTCGAGGTCCAGGGACCCTCAGGCGGAACTGATAGACTGAAAGTCCAAGGGACCGCCAGAGCATCTAACATACCGATTTCCTCCGTTTGCTCTTCTTCCTCGGGTAATTGCTTGAATAAAACAGGAGAGGGCTTCAGTGATTCTCATTGCTCCGGCCTGGCCTCGCAGGATTTGGTATGCGGACCTGGTGGAGATGGCATCTCTACCACCTTGGAGACTTCCGTTGAGGAAGGACCTTCTGATTCAGGGGCCCTTCCTTCACCCATATTTAGTTTCTCTGAAGCTAACTGCTTGGAGATTGAACGCTTGATTTTATCCAAGCAAGGGTTTTCTGATTCGGTCATAAAGACCATGATTTAGGCTTGTAAGCCTGTGACTAGAAGGATTTACCATAAGATTTGGCGTAAATACCTTTTATTGGTGTGAGTCCAAGGGCTACTCATGGAGTAGCGTTAGGATTCCTAGAATTTTGTCTTTTCTCCAAGAGGGTTTGGAGAAGGGTTTATCGACGAGTTCTCTAAAAGGTCAGATGTCGGCTTTATCTATTTTGTGATACAAACGTCTGGCAGATGTTCAATCATTTTGTCAGGCCTTGGTCATGATCAGGCCTGTGTTCAAACCAGTTACTCCTCCATGGAGTCTTAATTTAGTTCTCAAAGTTCTTCAAGGGGTTCCGCTTGAGCCTATGCATTCCTTAGATATTAAGTTGCTATCTTGGAAAGTTTTATTTCTTGTGGCTATTTCTTCTGCTCGGAGAGTGTCAGAACTCTCAGCATTATAGTATGTGTCTCCTTACCTTATTTTCCATTCAGATAAGGTAGTTTTACGTACTAAATTATGTTTTCTTCCTAAGGTTGTTTCTGATCGGAATATTAATCAGGAGATTGTTGTTCCTTCCTTGTGTCCTAATCCTTCTTCTCAGAATGAAAGAGTTCTGCACAATTTGGACGTGGTCCGTTCTTTAAAGTTTTATTTACAGGCGACTGAGGACTTTCGCCAGTCGTCTTCTTTGTGATTTTCTCGGGAAAACGTAAGGGTCACAAAGCTACGGCTACTTCTTTCTTTTTGGCTGAAGAGCATAATACGTTTTGCTTATGAGACAGCAGCCTCCCGAAAGAATTGCGGCTCATTCCACGAGGGCTTTTGCTTCCTCATGGGCATTCAAAAATGAGGCTTCTGTGGAACAGATTTGCAAGGCTGCAACTTTGTCCCCTCTTCACACTTTTTCAAAGTTCTACAAATTTAACACTTTTGCTGAGGCTGCTTTTGGGAGAAAGGTTCTTCAAGCAGTGGTCCCTTCCGTTTAGGTTCCCGGTCTTGTCCCTCCCGTATCGTCTGTGTACTCTAGCTTGGGTATTGAATCCTATCAGTAATTAAGATGATCCGTGGACTCATTCACCTAGATTTAGAGTTTTGCGTTAGAAGGGGTGCGTTAGCTACTCGTGTTTTTTCCCCCCCCGCACCTTTTAAACAACGCTGGTATTTAGAGTTCTCTGAAGGGCTGCGTTAGGCTCCAAAAAGGGAGCGTACAGGCATATTTACCGCCACTTCAACTCTCAATACCAGCGTTGCTTACGGACGCGGCCAACTTCAAAAACGTGCTCGTGCACGATATCCCCTTAGGAAACAATGGGGCAGTTTGAGCTGAAAAAAAAAAACTAACACCTGCAAAAAAGCAGCGTTCAGCTCCTAACGCAGCCCCATTGTTTCCTATGTGGAAACATTTCCTAAGTCTGCACCTAACACCCTAACATGTAACCCGAGTCTAAACACCCCTAACCTTACACTTATCGGGACTGTCCCGATCAGCCAATAGAATGCGAGCTCAATCTGATTGGCTGATTGGATCAGCCAATCCGATTGAACTTGAATCTGATTGGCTGATTGAATCAGCCAATCAGATTTTTCCTACCTTAATTTCGATTGGCTGATAGGATTCTATCAGCCAATCGGAATTCGAGGGACACCATCTTGGATGACCTCACTTAAAGGAACCTTCATTCGTCGGGAGTCGCCGGAAGAAGAGGATGGATCCGCGTCGGCTGTTTCAAGATGGTCCCGCTCCGCGCCGGATGGATGAAGATAGAAGACGCCGCCTGGATGAACATGTCTACTGGTCCGGATGTCCTCTTCTTGCCAGATAGGATGAAGACTTCGGACCCTCTTCTGGACCTCTTCTTGCCGGATAGGATGAAGACTTCGGACCCTCTTCTGGACCTCTTCTTGCCGGATAGGATGAAGACTTCGGACCCTCTTCTGGATGGATCGGTGATACCAGGCGTGGTGAAGATAAGGTAGGGAGATCTTCAGGGGCTTAGTGTTAGGATTTTTAAGGGGTGTTTGGGTTAGATTAGGGGTATGTGGGTGGTGGGTTGTAATGTGGGGGGGGTATTGTATGTTTATTTAAATGAAAAAGAGCTGTTTTCTTTGGGGCATGCCCCGCAAAAGGCCCTTTTTAAGGGCTGGTAAGGTAAAAGAGCTTTATAATTTTTATTTTAGAATAGGGTAGGGCATTTTTTTATTTTGGGGGGCTTTGTTATTTTTTAGGGGGCTTAGAGTAGGTGTAATTAGTTTAAAATTCTTGTAATCTCTTTTTATTTTTTTGTAATTTAGTGTTTGTTTTTGTAATTTAGTTTAGTTGATTTAATTGTAGATAGTTTATTTAATTAATTTATTGATAGTGTGGTGTTAAATTTAATTGTAACTTAGGTTAGGATTTATTTTACAGGTAATTTTGTAATTATTTTAACTAGGTAGCTATTAAATAGTTATTAACTATTTAATAGCTATTGTACCTAGTTAAAATAAATACAAAGTTGCCTGTAAAATAAATATAAATCCTAAAATAGCTACAATATAATTATTCGTTATATTGTAGCTATATTAGGGTTTATTTTACAGGTATTTATCTTTAAATAGGATTAATTTATTTAATAAGATTTATTTAATTTCGTTAGATTAAAATTATATTTAATTTAGGGGGTGTTAGTGTTAGGGTTAGACTTAGCTTTAGGGGTTAATACATTTATTAGAGTAGTGGCGAGGTCCGGTCGGCAGATTAAGGGTTAATACTTGAAGTTATGTGTCGGCGATGTTAGGGAGGGCAGATTAGGGGTTAATACTATTTATTATAGGGTTTGCGAGGCGGGAGTGCGGCGGTTTAGGGGTTAATACATTTATTATAGTGGCGGTGAGGTCCGGTCGGCAGATTAGGGGTTAATAAGTGTAGGTAGGTAGCGGCGACGTTGGGGGGGGGGGGGCAGATTAGGGGGTAATAAATATAATATAGGGGTCGGCGATGTTAGGGGCAGCAGATTAGGGGTACATAGGGATAATGTAGGTTGCGGCGGTGTGCGGTCGGCAGATTAGGGGTTAAAAAAATGTTATTAGAGTGGTGGCGATGTGGGGGGGGGCCTCGGTTTAGGGGTACATAGATAGTTTATGGGTGTTAGTGTACTTTAGAGCACAGTAGTTAAGAGCATTATGAACTGGCGTTAGCCCAGAAAGCTCTTAACTCCTGACTTTTTTTCTGCGGCTGGAGTTTTGTCGTTAGAGTTCTAACGCTCACTTCAGCCAAGACTCTAAATACCAGCGTTAGAAAGATCCCATTGAAAAGATAGGATATGCAATTGACGTAAGGGGATCTGCGGTATGGAAAAGTCACGGCTGGAAAGTGAGCGTTAGACCCTTTCCTGACTGACTCTAAATACCAGCGGGCAGCCAAAACCTGCGTTAGGACCCCTTAACACTGGTTTGGACGGCTAACGCAGAACTCTAAATCTAGGCGATTGTGTCTTAAAAAAGAAAATGTATGCTTACCTGATAAATGTATTTATTTTTTGACACGATGAGTCCACGACCCGTCCTGTTCTTGTAGACAATTTGTGGGTTATTCCAATCTTCAGACACCTGCACCTTGGCTTTTCCTTTCTTTTTTTTTTTTTTAAGCCTGTTTGTAAAGTTTAATGAATTAAAGTACCTCTGTTTTTAAGAGTATTTTTAGATACTGGGCTTTAATAGATTAAAATTTTACAATCGCTTTAAATTAGAGGGTAGCAGATAGCTGAAAAACGTGAGGAAGCATTATTTTTACTGAAAGGGGTGGTAGATTCATGGAATAAACTTCCTGTGTTTATCACCTCTACTGGAACTGTAAAAGACTTAACAAATACCTGGGACATGCATAAGACTAAGAAAAGCATAGTAACGTAATATTGGTAGACTTGATGGGCCTGGCCTGTTGGTTCTTATCTACCGTCAAATTCTATGTTTTAACCCTTTCTGACACAAACTGGTTATTGTTGCAGGGTTAGTTAAACCCTGTACATCACACAAGAATACTCCCTTTAAAAAAAAGTCTCAATATAACTTGTCGTCTTTGTTGGGGCTAATTAGTGTCAAGTTTCTAATTAACTACTGCACTGATCTAAGTAATTGTGTAACATGTTGTGCGGTCACTTGGGTAAGTCTAAATCTTTAGAGATAAATAACCAGAAAAAAAAAAATCAAAAATCAATGTACATTGTGTAGGTTTGTTACTGTGCTTAAAGGGACAGTATACACCATTTTTATATAACTGCATGTAACAGACACTACTTTAAAGAAGAATATGCACAGATACTGTTCTAAAAATCCAGTATAAAACCTTTTAAAAACTTAGATGAAATCCAGCACAGTTACTTAAAAAAAAAAAAAGCAAAACTAAACATTGTTACAAAAAACCCTCCCAGATGGGCTAAATAAATGGGTCATCTAGAAAATATTTATGCAAAGAACAATATAGTGTATAATGTCTCTTTAAAGGGGCAGTAAACACCTTGAGATTTGTATTTAAAATGTTTAGTTATTCATAATGAAACTTTTGCAATATATTTATTTATCCTCCTTTCATGTAATTTAGCTCTGAAAATTGAGCAATTTCTAAATCTCAGAACTTGAAATGCACTTTTGAAACAGCTATTATCACTTCTATTAGAAGCAGTTTGCTAATACATGTATATTACAAAAATGTTTATTCAAAACTGAAATGCATCCATGTGTATTCCAATTTGGCAGGGATGTCACTTTAATGTATACCTGAACTGCTTTGGATATGTAAAACATTTGAACAGCAAAATGGCATTTTTAATGTGTACTAAAAAGCTTTTTGTAATGCTCTACACTAAAGCCAGGCAGTGCTCCTTGTTCATCTGTAGCTTTTTGTTGTGTTCAGCGTTCCTGCCTTTTGGATTGCTGCAGGCCAGTGGTTGAGAAACTTGTTAAAATCTAGGAAGCATGAAAGTTTTTATTTTCACTTTATTGTACCTTTAACTTAGGAGCGAGGAAACTTCTGTCTATGTATGTACAGTAGTGTGCAAAAGTCTTAGGCCACCATTAGATTTGTTTTAGCAATTGTATAATGACCATATATAATTTCTCAGTATTTTTATTCTAATACAACCAGAAAATACAAAATATTTCTATGCAGTATTAAAACACAGAAAACAAATCTGAAAAAAAACAGCTTCTATAGGCTAAAGTGGCAAGTACTTAGTGTGACCTCTCCTTACACTTGAGCAATAGCAGTAACCTGGCTCACGTAAACCTAAATGGAACCCTATTAATGTCATTGCTAACACCTGTTTTTGTCCTATTTCATATCAAAATGACTGCTGTGAAAAAGGTCTATTACACCAGGTTTATGCAAGACATGCTTGAGCATTACATACACAAGCATTCAAAATGCCAACAATTACAGAATTTGACAGACACAAAATCATACTTTTGCATCAGCAAGGCCACTCTCCAAGGGAAATCTGCAAACAAACTGGATAATTAACATGCGTTATTCAAGCTATTATAAAGAAATTTGAAGAATCCGGAGAGGACAAGGACAAAAAACTTTTTTAAAATCTGATGAGAAGTTTCTTCTTTGACAGACCAGAAGAAGTCCAGCAAGAACCTAGCTCCAGAATCAGGCAGCTTCATCGGATGCCAAGTTGACCCTTCTACAGCCTGAAGAAGCTTGATCAGGAATGGCCTTTGTGTAGCAGCCAAGAAAAAACACCTTTTCCGAAGAGGAGCCGGTTGAAAAGACTAAGATATGCTAAAGCTCACAAAGATTGGAATGAAGATCAATGGAAAAGAGTATTATGGAGTGACAAATCCAAGTTTGAAATTTTTGGTTCCAATCGTCGTCAATATGTGAGAAGAAGAGTTGGAGAGAGATGGAAGAATGAGTGCTTGCAGCCTTCAGTATAATATGGTGGAGGGTCTGTCCTGGTTTGGGGCTGCATTTCTGCTGGTGGTGTTGGCTATATTGTTTCAATTGATGTGATTATGAATGTTGAAATGTATAGGTTTTAATTCATCATGCCCTTCCTTCTAGAAATAGCCTGATTGGGAATGTTTTTTTATTTTTTTTCCCAGCATGATAAAGATCCCAAGCACACTGCTAATGCAGTGAAATCCTGTTTGGAAAGAAAAACAGCCTCCAGAGTCCACCTGAATATTTAAAGGCAGTACGGGATCACCTGGACAGGGAAAAAAATAAGACAACCTAAATCTAAAGAACTCTCTGGGAAGTGCTGAAGAAGCCATTTTGTTCTGAAAATAGTTTTTTGTTTTGTTTTTCTATTTTTGTGTACATACTTTCTATTTGTGTCTTAATAAAGAGATTAAAATATAAATATGGATGGTCATTAAAACTTTGCTAAAACAACAAATCTGATGGTGGCCTAAGTCTTTTGCAGAGTACTATGTATGTATATGTGTGTGTGTATGTGTATATATATATATATATATATATATATATATATATATATATATATATATATATATATATATATATATATATATATATATATGTATGTGTATGTATATGTGTGTATATATATATATGTATATGTGTATATATATATATATATATATACACACACACATACATACAGTGTTCATAAGTTTACATACCCTGGCAGAATTTGATTTCTTGGCCATTTTTCAGAGAATATGAATAACACAAACTTTTCTTTCACTCATGGTTAGTGTTTGGCTGAAGCCATTTATTATCAATCAACTGCATTCATTTTTTTTATTTTTTTATCATGATGACAACAGAAACTACCCAAATGACCCTAATCAAATGTTTACATACCCTGGTTGTTTTGGCCTGATAACATGCACACAAGTTGACACAAAGGGGTTTAAATGGCTATTAAAGGTAACCATCCTCACCTGTGATCTGTTTGCTTTGTAATTAGTGTGTATGGTCAATGAGTTTCTGGACTCCTGACAGACCCTTGCATCTTTCATCCAGTGCTGCACTGATGTTTTTGCATTTTGAGTCATGGGGAAAGAAAAAGAATTGTCAAAGGATCTGTGGGAAAAAGGTAGTTGAACTGTATAAAACAGGAAAGGGATATAAAAAGATATCCAAGGAATTGAGAATGCAAATCGAGAGTATTCAAACTCTAATAAAAAGTGGAAAATTAGGTGTTCTGTTTGATAACATACTGCATTCATCTTGCCATCGATTCTGACCAAATTTCATGTGCCTTTGCAGCTCACACATCCCCAAAACATCAGCGATCCACCTCAGTGTTTCACAGTAGAAATGGTGTACTTTTCATCATAGGCCTTGTTGACTCCTCTCCAAATGTAGCGTTTATGGTTGTGGCCAAAAAGCTCAATTTTGGTCTCATCACTCCAAATGACTTTGTGCCAGAAGGTTTGAGGCTTGTCTCTGTGCTGTTTCGCGTATTGTAAGCGGGATACTTTATGGCCTTTGCATAGTAATGGCTTTCTCCTGGTGACTCGACCATACAGCCCATCTTTCTTCATCTTGAAACAGTCACACCACATGTCCTGTATTTCACCTGAAGTTATTTGTATTTGCGTTCTGTTGTCATTATGATTTATAAAGAGTAAACCGTTGATTGATAATAAATGGCTTCAGCCAAACACTAACCATTTTGTGTTTAATCCTGGAGGCAAGAGGAAGCCAGTGAAGGGATTGGCAGTGAGGTGCGACAGATGAAGAGCGATGTGCAAGGAAGATGAGCCTGGCAGAGGCATTCATTATGGATTGTCAAGGAGCTAGGCGGCAGCTAGGGAGACCAGAGAGGATAGAGTTGCAGTAGTCGAGGGTGGGAAAGGATGAGACAGTGGATTAAAATCTTAGTTGTGTCTTGTGTAAGGAAATGTCTAATTTTAGCAATGTTTTTAAGGTGGACGGGGCAGGCATTAACCAAGGACTGAATGTGAGGAATGAAAGAAATATCTGAGTCTAGTGTGACCCCAAGACATCGGGCATGTGAGGTTGGGGTAATGATGGAGTTATCAACAGTTATAGAGACACGGGGGGTGGAGATTTTGGAAGAAGGGGGGAAAATAAGGAGCTCAGTTTTGGAGAGATTTAGCTTGAGGTAGTGAGAGGACATCCAAGATGAGATATGAGAGAGACAGTGACACGGGTTAGCAAGAAAGGAGGTAGTTCTGGTGCAGAGAGGTAGGTTTCGGTATCGTCGGCATACAAATGATAATGAAACTCGTGGGACTTTATTAAGGAACCTAGTGAGGACGTGTAAATTGAGAAGAGAAGGGGACCGAGGACAGAGCCTTGCGGTACCCCAACAGAAAGAGGTAACTGGGCAGAGGATGCCCCAGAGAAGGCTACACTAAAGGTACGGTTAAACAGATAGGAAGAGAACCAAGAGAGAGCTGTGTCACAGATGCCGAAGGATTGGAGGGTATGGAGCAAAAGAGGGTGGTCGACAGTATCAAAGGCTGCAGACAGATCAAGGAGGATAAGTAGAGAGAAGTGGCCTTTTGATTTCGCTGTAAGTAGGTCGTTGGTAACCTTAACAATTGCTCTCTCTGAGTGAAGGGGGGGCGAAATCCAGATTGCAGTGGTTTAAGGAGGGAGTTTAGTGTAAGGAAATGGGAAAGGCGTGCATATACTACCTTTTCAAGAAGCTTTGAGGCAAGAGGTAATAGGGAAAAAGGGCAGTAGTTGGATGGGGAGGTTGGATCGAGAGGTTTTTTGAGGATAGGTGTGACTAATGCATGCTTAAGAGATGTGGGAACTATACCAGTGCTGAGGGAGAGGTTGAAGATGTGTGTGAGTATAGGGGTAAGGGTAGAAGAGAGGGAGGGGGAGTAGTTGTGAGGGGATGGGGTCGAGGGGACAGGTAGTGAGGTGAGAGGATAGTATAAGGGCAGAACTTCATCCTCTGTAACGGAGGCAAAAGAGCAAAATTTATGGCTATGTGGGTTTTGGATGATTGTGAGCTTTTGAGGAGGAGGGAGTATGTTGAGAGCTGATTTCATTTCTGATGGAGTCGATTTTGTTGTTGAAGTTGCTGGCAAAATCTTGGGCTGAGAGAAAAGTTGTGGTAGGAGGTGGGGGTGGGCGGAGAAGAGTATTGAATGTGGAGAACAGACATTTTGGGTTTGAAGAAAGAGTAGAGATAAGAGTGGAGAAGTAATATTGCTTATATAGATTAAGGGCAGAATAGTAAGAGTTCAAGATGAATTTATAGTGAAGAAAATCAGCAGAACTCCGAGATTTCCTCCAGTGTCGCTCAGCAGTACGGGAACATCTGTGTAGGTTCCATGTCAGAGGAGTATGCCAGGGCTGAGGATGTGTATGTTTTCCGAGTTATGGTAGGTGGGGCCAGGTTATCAAGGACTGATATAAGGGTGGAATTATAGTGGCAGATTGATTCATCAGGACAGGAAAAGGAGGGGATGGAAGAGAGAAGAGGTTCGAGAGAGCTAGCGAGCTGTTGCTGATCTAATGACTTGATTCTTCTGTGAAGTTTAGTGTGAGAGGTAGGAGGGAGAGTTGTAGGGAGGGAGGTGATGGTATAAGTGAGGAGGTAGTGGTCAGAAAGAAGAAAAGGTGAGTTTGAGGCAGTGCCTCGATAACTGAAAATCAGATCAAGGGAGTGACCATCTTTGTGAGTGGGGGAGTCAGTCCATTGTGACAGGCCGAAAGAAGAAGTGAGTTGTAGAAGTTGTTTTGCAGAGGAGGCAGTGGGATTATCAACAGGGAGGTTGAAGTCACCGAGAATGAGGGCAGGGGTATCCGAGGAAATGAGGTAGCCAGGCGGCAAAGTGATCTAGAAATAGAGTTGCGGAGCCAGGAGGGTGGTATATGACTGCAACGCGTATAGAGAGGGGAGAGAATAAGCGAATCGTGTGTTTCGAATGAAGAAAATGTGAGGGAAGAGAAGGTCTGTATTTGTTGAAAGGTGCAACTAGAAGAATGTAAAATACCAACACCACCTCCTTGTCTATTGCCAGACCTAGGAGTGTGGCTGAAGTGGAGACCCCCATGTGACAGTGCAGCAGAGGAAGCAGTGTCTGAAGGGGAGAGCCAGGTATTCTGTGAGAGCCAGAAGATTGAGAGAGTGGGAGATAAAGAGGTCATGGATAGAAGTGAGTTTGTTGCAAACGGAGCGAGAGTTCCATAGTGCACAAGTGAAGGGGGTGGTGGCTCTAGATGCAAGAGGAATAAGATTGCCAGAGTTTTGTTTTTGAAGTCTATTGAAGGGCACACATGGGTGTGCAGGGCAAGGAATTTGTGGGGGACCAGGATTCGGGGAGATGTCACCAGCAGCTAGAATGAGCAAGAGGGAGAGTGACATGAGATGAGATGCGAATTTGCAGTAGTGAGACTGTTTTTGTGATGAGTTGCAAGGGGGTGAGAGAGTTGTTAGGAATGTGTGAAGTTCATGAATACAAAAGTAAGGTGAGGTTAAGAGAGATGGGCTAATGAGCAGTGCAGGTGGTGAGGGTTAAGGAGTAATTGAGTAAAGTAGTTTGTTAAACACACAAAAGTTGGTAAAAAGGAATATGAAGATATTTAGCATTTTTGCAAAATAGTCAAACAGTGTATAAAACTCAGTATAAAAACAGCACTTGCCTTATCCCTTGTTAAATTCTTGTATAATTCTTTGTGCCTCACTTATAAATGTTCACTTAAGAGATGTGAACAGATGATCTTACAATACTGCTTTGAGTTACTACTGTGGAGCTAGTATTTCATATAGTAAATCTAAACTTTTAGTTTTTAATATTATATAAGAGCAAATACCCTGCTGTTCAACTTAAAATTAATACGATTTTTGTAAGGTGATACATTTTTACATTTTATATTGCACATGGATATACTCCTGTTGTATACTGTGTGTTTGTGTATAATGACGTAGTAAACATTGGATTTGTATTTTATAGCTGCTAAACTGACAAAGGATCCAACCGAACCAAGCTATATTTTAAATGTGTTAGCCAGTGAGAGTAATGGGGGCACCTATGGGTATCTTTTGTAACTCTAAGCCAGGGCCTAATTTTAAGGCACCAGTGGCTACGTGGCATCTGGGTTTGTCAAGTCCTGCTGTAGGCCATGAGTTTGCGGATTTGTAATGCCCAACAACAACAACAACTTAAGGTTAATAACATAATTTTTATTTTTTTCTAATGTGGTATCCAAACTAAATACAGAGAAGCAGGTAGAACATGAGTGATAGGCAAAGGTAAGCATATGGACAGGTAGTTGAGTGGGAAAGCAAACTGATAGATGATCAGACAGGCACAAGTAGTCAGAGATCCTTAGGTAGAGAGATGCATGGACTGAAATTGTTTGGATACAGAGACATACAGGCCGATTGTCAAAGGTATGAGTATGTATGCCTTTAGACATGGACTTGCAAGCAACCTAAAAATACAGCATTGAGTGTGGGTAACCAGATAAGTTCAGCATGAGTTCACTCTATCCCTAGAAATGGGTCATACATTCTACAGTAGTATTCCATATCATGCAGGAAACCTCAGTTCATCACTGACTAGAAGAACAGTTGTAAGGGTAGCACTACTAGTTCATTTCCATAGGCTATCAAGCAATCTCAATACCAGGTGTATTTTATTCTCCTGACTGCATTAGGTAAATAGTAATGGTGATAAAACAAAAACATATAAGGCCAAATGCCCGAACAAACTCCTAGCGTGTCCAGTCCTTGGGGTCTGTGGTAAGCGTCCTTTCAATCAGTTATACAAACAGTGTTGTGCTTACCCTATTTCATGAACCCCTCATCGGATCTCGCTCTTGTTTGTATCTACAGGCTTCAAAGGGCTGGTAATTGAGGTATGTCCCCAGATTTCTTGGTCAGCGTCTCCCTCAGCGAATTATGCTGCAGTCGCTTTTCACTCTGTCTCGTCTGGGGTCAAGTGCTGGTGCTTACGTCATCGCACATCAAAGTATCAGTCAGGGCTCCCTTGTCAGGGGTAAGAAGGCAACATTTTCTTTACTCACTCAGAGCCGCTCCATTCACATGTATAAACAGAAAGGAGGAGCACTGGAACAAAAAGTTAATCCTTTTATTTCTTAATCACATTTAAAACCACAATAGATTTGATATACAATAAAGTCTTAAAAGCCCCCATGTATGTATTTATTGGGTACTTGTAAATCGTGGCTAATCACCCGTAAGGGTCTTAAGGCGCTGTTCATTTTATAGACCACTGAAGGAAGAAAGGCTGAGTGAACCTCGCCGGGGATCGAATCTGCAACCCTTCGGTTGCTACAGAGCTCAGCCACAGTGCCTTAGCATGCTGAGCTATCTGTCCGGCCATCAGGTGCAATAAAACATCTGACACGTTTCAGCTGGGGCCTTAATCCTAGCTGCTAGCAAACCAAGTTCCTGGCAGTCTGTTGAACATGTTATTGCTTTTCTATTGGTTAAAAACAATCTCTAGATCATCTGAGGTGGGGAGGGAAGGGCGGGCACAAAGGTATAGACTTCCTTCCTAATTTCATGCAATAAAATTGCAAATTGTATTTCATGCCCCAACATATTTTTTAAAATTGTATTTATAACTTTTTTATTAATGTCCTCCTTTTTATAAATGTGTACCTAGCAACCTCTTTTCAAAAATCCCCTTTCTTATGCCTTGTTTTCTATTATCCATTTTTTACTGACTAGTCTATTGTGGTATAATGGCAGCAGCCAAGCATGCAGCTTGCTCCAGTACTTGAGTACTCCTGGAACATAGCAATACATCTGCAGAAGAGTATCTGTGATGGATGTGAAATGCATCCACTTCTTCGGGGACTCTGGCTACCAAATTCCTCCTCACCCTGTTGACTATCAGTGTACTCTCCAGTCCTGTATTTGTGTGGTGTTTACTAGCTGTGTGGAAATAGGTGGTATTTAACCCCTTCATGCCCGGGGCAAGTGCTTAACTTAAACACTTGATTTATAAATTAAATTGCTCAATCTTTCATGTGATACCAAGGCAGGGATTGGATAATAGTGGGCTGCCTACAATGCTAGCCATGCCTCTGTCTGATTTCCCATTAAAGGGACAGTATACACTCATTTTCATATAACTGCATGTAATAGACACTACTATAAAGAATAAGATGCACATATACTGATATAAAAATCCAGTATAAAACTGTTTAAAAACTTACTTAGAAGCTCTTAGTTTAGCTCTGTTGAAAAGGTAGCTGGAAAGCCCATTGCAACTGGGAAATAAGATACTCCCCCCCCTCCCTTTTCTTTTGCATATGTAAAGACCCTTTACACAAACAGGAGCAATCAGGAGAAAGTAGCTGACGGTATTCACTTAAAACTTTGGGGCTTGGTTAGGAGTCTGAAAATCATTTATATTTAAAAATAAGCAAAACTATGCATTTTTTTAAAAAAAAACCCTTTATGGTCTATATAAATAGATCATCTACAAAACATTTATGCAAAGAAAAAATGTGTATAATGTCCCTTTAAACAAAAGTAATAGGCTGCAGGATGCCAAAAAAGGTAGGACTTTCCACTCATCCTAACGGCATTAAAGCCCAACCCTGTTTGGACGGCATGGAACGTCCTAATGGTGTTAAGCGGTTAACTGCAAGCAGACATCTGATTTACCATGTTACATGCAGGGACTTGTAGGTTCAAGGTGCAGTCAAGGATAGAGATTGTCAGCACAAGCAGTATGATTGTACTTTAATGGCTCAGACCTCCATGTGCCAGGACCTATATTCATGGGTTTTATGCATTGCAGAATCATTAGAAGTAGAACTCCATAGAATAAATTGTGGTGGCAGACTTTAGTTATTGCAGTGAGAGGTGCAGATCTGACATTATTGTGGTTTCCTATCAAACTTTGGGAATTTATAATATATGTGTGTGTGTATGTATATATATATGTATGTGTGTATATGTATGTATATATATATATGTGTATATATATATATATATATATATATATATATATATATATATATATATATATATATATATATATATATATATATTTAATCTTGACTGATAATGAACCCTGCTCCTGTGCAGGAATCCAATACAGGCATATAGCAGTAGTGGTGGGGGGCTGCTCCTTTCAGAAATGCTGTGCCTTGCTGATATCAAATACATTGTAGATGCAGTTAGCTAGCAGAGGGTACTGCAGTTTTAGCATTTTTGGCAGCTGTGGGGTTAACTGCATCTGCTATGTATTTGAGCTTTTTCTCAGAGAGCAGGAGATTGTGTGGGAGGTTCCATAATGAATACATGCCCTATGTTTCAGACTGCTGACATCCCTAGGGGGAAATATAAGTAAGTGGCTTTTCCCTTCTCTTCACTCTCCCGCATGGGCTCTGCTTTTAGACTTCTATAGCTTGATCGGCTGCTACTGAGATCAAACAGAAAGATAGAGAGAGACATACATTGTTTTTTCATTATGTACTTGTTAATTATGTAATTCTACTGTATTGAGTGGCCCTTTAACCCCTAAATGACCTTTCTGTGGGTGAGGTGTTTTCAATGGCTTGACTGGCGAGAACACACTATTTTAGCAAGCATACAGGGGGTAGTGCGGCTCTTGTTCGCAGCAAGGCCTGTGCTATTATATCCAGACAATCCCTTAACGACCAGAGACGTACACGGTTAAGCAGCATGTCTAAATTGTCTTGGGGCTATTGAATAAACAAGCCATGGCTGCAGCCCTAGCTATGTACATTCAGGTACTTTGTACATATATTACATAGACTCTTCATGATTGATCTTGGTAGAATGGGTACTGCAAACTGTTTTTGTGCACACACACTTGTGTAATGTAGTCTTGAAGACCTAACCTAATGTCGGCCTCCTATATATTTTAAAGAGCTTTTTAGATGTTGACTCCATTTCATTTTGACTTGGAGTATTTCTGTTTCACCATAACCCCAATTCCCCTATTTTATATTTGTATTTCCAAGCTCTGCAACTTTTCATCGTAGTATTAAATTACCTCTACACACCACTGTCATGTCCCCTCTTGATCAACATCCCATATGATTACCATGCAAATAAGCCAGAAATTAAAGGGACATCAAATAGTAATTGTGATGTACAAGGTTAACCAACCCTGCACCAGTCATCTGTTTGGTACAGAAAGGGTTAACTAACCCTTTTTCATCTTAACCAATTTCCCAGTCTAGCCACTCCAAGTAAACCTGTGATCTAGTACTCTAGTCTTTACTAGACCTTAGAACGATGCCCCAGACTCCCCTTTAATGCCACTCATACTGAACTATCTCTGCTGTCACCACCTAAGATTTTTATATTGGAGATTTTAAGGAAAACTCAGACTAAGAAATTAAAATCCTAACAGAATTTAGCAACAATTAATCTAAATAAACACATCATTGTTAATCCAGTCATTTTTTTTCAGTAATGTAGTTCAAATATTAGACAATGGCAAAACTTTAATAAGGGGACATTTATAATTAGCAAAAAAGAGTTACAGTGCATTTATATAAGAAAAGGGTGTTAAAGTGCTATAAAACATTTTGAGTAATGCGCATATTATAAAAGGGTCAACTGAGGTAAGTGTGTGGAGAAAAAAAATGTGTAAATACACTTATCAGTATTTTAATACATTTTCCAAAAATCTGCAAAATTGCTTACACTTTAGTGTTACCAAGTATAGCCTGCTCCACCCCCTTATCATAGTCTTACTCCAAACCCTGAGGTATCATGTAACAAAGTGTGGACGTGACGATAATTACTTATGCAAGTAAGGGGGGGGTTTGAGAAGAGACAGCAGGTACTGCTATTGTTTGCTGCCAAGAGGCTTGCTCGTTTCCATGGGGATGATCTTGCATGCTTTGTGAAAGCTTCAGCATTATACTGTGCCCTACTTTAGTCAGGTGGCATGTTCCTCTTCCCCCTACCGTGCACATGCACAAGTGCATTCTGCTGCAGCTATGACCTGGATAGCACCTTCCATATATGAAAATGCCATGGGGGGGAGCTTGTTGCAAACAAAACTATACCTGAATTAAATGGGTTAATGGGGGTTAAAACAGAAACTGTTTTGCATGTAACCTTTGGCTGCACTATATATTTAGAAACTTTTGTTAGTTCATACTGTTTTTTATGCTCCTTTAACAAATAAAATTGCACACAGCAAACCGTTTTAAATCAAAAAGGAGAAATAACAGAAGTTGAACCTATAACTTTATCAGAATATATTCTCCTGCTTCCAGGGAGATGGAATATGGAACAGTCTAAATCTGCTATAGCAGACAGTCTTCCATGTAGAATGATAAAATTGTGTTGAAATTGGTTAAATACAGTTCTTACTGAGGTCAGATATCTGACAGTCTCCTTTCAGAGTGGACAGGTAAAGTAACCAGACCTTTTTATGGCCGGCCATAAACTCTCTGAAATAAAATTATAGAACAACTTCTTGCAATATGTACCCAGTACATAAACGCATATAAGCAATCCCCTTGTGACATCATGTGGGTTATTTTTATATCAAACATTGCATGTTCAGCAGAAGAGGTGTTTAAAAAGCCTAATATTTATAGAATCTTATTCTAATTTGATCCAACAATAACCCTTAATTGACCTCAGGCCAATGCCTGGCTAGAGACACTGTTATATCACTCTCTATGTTGACAGGTTGGGACAATAAAACTGACCTCGGGCATCAGTCTTTTTGAATGTATGCAATAAAAGTTCTAAAGTGAACCTTACAGCTATTTACTACAGAGCTTTTTGTAAAGAAAAAGAAAGGCACGTTGTACACTAGATTGTTCTTTGCATAAATGTTTTGTAGATGATCCATTTATATAGCCCATCTGGTAGTGTTTTTGTAAAAATGTATATTTAATTTTTTTAAGAACATTGTGCTGATTTGTTAACTCCTAATCATGCCTACAGTGTCAGATATATACACGTGTTTACAGACTCCTGCTGGCTCCTGTTTATCTGACTTTTCATATGCAGGGAGGGGGAGTGTCTGCTCTTGTTTTCCCTGCCCCTTTCAGTGGGTGTCCCAGACTAACCTCACCATTAGTGCTAAACTGGGAGCTTCTAAGTAAGTTTTTAAAGGTTTTACACTAGATTTTTATATCCGTATCTGTGCATATTCTTCTTTATAGTAGTATCTATTACATGCAATTATATGAAAAACTGTCCATTTAAGAAAAACATACAGGAACACACATCCTCTGGAAAAAAAAAATAAAAAAAAATATTTAGCACACAGATAAAAAGTTGACCCCTTACACCTAAAATCATCAGGTATTAATTACCGTAATAATAAAATGCAGTGTTCTCCACAGAAAAGTTAGCCAGATGGTGGCATTATGAAGTAGCCAGGTGGGGGCAGTGTAATACTTGGCAATATTATAACATTATTTATTTATAAACGATGCTTAATCCAGGGCTCAACAAATCTTGTTTAAAATCTAAGGGCCAGCCCATAAATTTAGGATTCATCCATATATGAGATGAGATATAAATATAACACACATCTAGACAGGATCAAGTTTCACCAAGCTAAATTTTAGGTACAGCTGGTGGAGGAACCCTAACTTAAAGGGACATGAAGCCCAAACTTTTTTCTTCATGATTCAGATAGCAAAAACAATTTTAAACAGCTTTCTAATTTACTTCTGTTATCTAATTTCTTTCATGCTCTTGGTATCATTTGTTGAAGGAGCATCAATGCACTACTGGTTTCTAACTGAACACATGGATAAGCCAATGACAATTGTTATTGTGTATATATATATATATATATATATATACAGCCACCAATCAGCAGCTATAACCTAGATTATTTGCTGCTCCTGAGCTTTCCTAGATAAACCTTTCAGCAAAGAATAACCAGAGAAGGAAGCAAATTAAATAGAAGTAAAATTGAAAGTTGTTTAAAATTGTATTCTCTATCTGAATCATGAAATAATTTATTGGGGGTTTCACACCTTATTACTTGTGTTTTGGTTGATGAAGTTTGCTAGATTTTAACAACATTTGTAATATAAACGTTTTATACATTTGTAGTCGTTTTTTTAAATATATCAGTAGTTTTGTTTGTTTCCACTGCCCAGTTTTCTTTACCTCCTTTCTTAAGCCACTCCTATGTTGCATACATTAATATGAGCGGTGCTGAGCCTCATGAGCTTTTTTACCGGAGCGCGCATATCGCAGACATGCGCAGTTAAAAATTACGTCATCAGAGCCTGTCGGAAGACGGGTTAAGGAGGCATAGCCGTATTTCGCGACTGTTGACATTAGCGAGTGGCACTGTGTTAGTTGTAAAATTGATTCATTCACTTTTCATTTTAAAAACATATACTTTATGTAGGGTTACCATATTGTTGTGACTTGTCAAAATACTTAAAATTGTTTCAAGGAAAATAAAAAAAAGCCCCTGCAACTACTTCCTTCACAAAAACAAGACGTGCTTGACCATCTGCTCATGTGTGCACGCGCTCACAATCTGAAGGAAACAAATTTACATATAAAAGCCGATTGGTCAAAAACATTTTAGTTCACACAACAAAACCACTTCTTTGTTTGGGGGCGTTTTAGAACAATATAAATATGCATCCAAAACTAACCTTGCTTCTTAAAAAAAAAAAAAAAAAAGTATAACATTTGCACTCATTACCATTTTAACAAAAACTATCCTAAACTTCACAAAGGATTAACAAAAAAAAAATAAAAATGCTGGAATATCCATTTAAAGGGACACAAGTTAGAATTAAACTTTGAAATTGCATGCTCTATCTGAATCTTTAATGGGATATTCCAGCCATAATTGGAAACCACATGGGTGCATTTCGGTATTGAACGGTATTGAAATTTTGTAATATACATGCATTAGCAAAAATGCTTCTAATAAAAGCAGTAGCTGTTTCAAAAGTGTATTTAAGTATGCACCGTGCACCAGCATTTTAAACACAGCACTTGCTCAGGGAGCCTAAGGTGCTTGTGCCATCTGGTAATGACTCAATTTGTTAATTGCTGACATGATACAAGCCCCACTGATGATCTGAGCAGCTGCATTATTTAACATGTGGGTGCATTGAGAATATCTAGCTATGCTTAACATGCACGTGCAGAGAAAAATGTTAACACTAAAACAGTGATAACTCTTAATAGAAGCATTTTTGCCAATGCATTTATATTGCAAATGTGTTTCTATTTAAAGATGTTAAAGGGATATGAAACCCAAATTTTTTCTTTGATAATTTAGAAAGAACATGCAATTTTAAACAACTTTCAAATGTACTTCTATTATCTAATTTGCTTCATTCTCTAGGTTAAACTTTGCTAAAAAAGCATATCCAGATAGGCTCAGTAGCTGCTGCTTTTGGCTTAAATTCTAGTTGGGTGGGCAGTATAATCAGCCTTGTAGTATGCCTACTAAATGGTTCCTGGGGAGAACACTGAAATATGCGTGTCATATTTTTTTTTTTAAGTGGTATCTGTGTGCAATATTTACACCCCCCCCCCATGTACAGCTTAACAATTGCAGTTATGTATTTATAAATTAATATTTTACATAACATTGGTGTGGTAAACTAGGGGGAGTAACCACTTAACATTTTCATTGCTGGTGAATGTGCTATTTTTTTATTTTATTTGGGAGGGGTGGGGGAACTGCTGCAGTCAGTGTAGTTATGGGGACAGTGACATTGTCCTGCTGTGTGGGCTGCATTCTGCATAAAACTGCTGTGTAACGCCCTAAACTGTTGCATAAATATCCCTTGATATCTGAGGTCTTCAGTGAATGGGACAAACTGGTTACCACCAGCGTTCACCTCTCCTCCAGATACACTCTGCTCACGCCGATACTCGAAAACCCAGACCTCCCATACTTCAAATTGGGTTCACGTAGGGCCAAACAATACAACCTGAGAAATGGCTCTATATATACCGTAATGGACAACGGAAATATACGCCATATGCAGGTACTGGTAGAATTAGACATATTTCTCTTGTAAGGTGTATCCAGTCCACGGATCATCCTTTACTTGTGGGATATTCTCATTCCCAACAGGAAGTTGCAAGAGGACACCCACAGCAGAGCTCTAATATAGCTCCTCCCCTAACTGTCATAGCCAGTCATTCTCTTGCAACTCTCAACAAGCAAGGACGTTGTTGGAGAGAGTGGTTAAATATAGCTAGTTTATTTTCTTCAATCAAAAGTTTGTTATTTTTAAATAGTACCGGAGTTGGGCTATTTTATCTCAGGCAGTAAATAGAAGAAGAATCTGCTTGAGGTTTCTATGATCTTAGCAGGTTGTAACTAAGATCCATTGCTGTTCTCACATATGTCTGAGGGGATTACACAGATGAAGTAACTTCAGCGAGAGAATGGCGTGCAGTTTATTCTGCTATCAGGTATGTGCAGTTATAATTTTTTCTCGAGATGGAAAACACTAGAAAATGCTGCTGATACCGGATTAATGTAAGTTAAGACTGAATACAGTGATTTAAAGGGACATTATGCACTCATTTTTTCTTTGCATAAATGTTTTGTAGATGATCTATTTATATAGCCCATAAAGTTTTTTTTTTAAAATAAATTTATAGTTTTGCTTATTTTTAAAGAACATTGCTCTGATTTTCAGACTCCTAACCAAGCCCCAAAGTTTTATGTGAATACTGTCCGCTACCTTCTCCAGCTTGCTCCTGTTTGTGTAAAGGGTCTTTTCATATGCAAAAGAAGGGGGAGGGGGGAGTGTCTTATTTGCCACTTGCAGTGGGCTTTTCAACAGAGCCAAACTGGCAGCTTCTAAGTAAGTTTTTAAACAGTTTTATACTGTATTTTTATATCAGTATCTGTGCATCTTATTCTTTATAGTAGTGTCTATTACATGCAGTTATATGAAAATGAGTGTATACTGTCCCTTTAATAACGACTGGTATCATGCTTACTCCCAGGGTTAATACCCTTATGATATTGCAATATAAAACGTTTGCTGGCATGTTTAATCGTTTTTATATATGCTTTGGTGATAACTTTATTGGGGCCTAGTTTTTTCCACATGGCTGGCTTAAATTTTGACTAGAAACAGTTTCCTGAGGCTTTCCACTGTTGTAGTATAAAAGTTACAGTTGGTGCAGTTAAAATTACAAACTGTGACATCCAGCTTCCCTCAAAGGCCCTCTGAATGCTATAGGACATCTCTAAAGGGCCCAAAGGCTTTCCAAAGTCGTTTATTGGGGAAGGTAGGGCCACAGCTTGCTGTGGCAGTTGGTTGTGACTGTTAAAAAAACGTCTATTTCGTTTTTTTTTTATCCGTTTTTTGAACTAAGGGGTTAATCATCCATTTGCAAGTGGGTGCAATGCTCTGTTAGCCTATTATACACACTGTAAAAATTTCGTTTGATTTACTGCATTTTTTCACTGTTTTTCAAATTCTGACAAAATTTGTTTCTCTTAAAGGCACAGTACCGTTTTTTATATTTGCTTGTTAACTTGATTTAAAGTGTTTTCCAAGCTTGCTAGTCTCATTGCTAGTCTGTATAAACATGTCTGACATAGAAGAAACTCCTTGTTTATTATGTTTAAAAGCCATGGTGGAACCCCCTTTTAGAATGTGTACCAAATGTACTGATTTCATTTTATGCAATAAAGATCATTTTCTGTCTTTAAAAAATTTATCACCAGAGGAATCTGACGAGGGGGAAGTTATGCCGACTAACTTTCCCCACGTGTCGGACCCTTTGACTCCCGCTTAAGGGACTCACGCTCAAATGGCGCCAAGTACATCTAGGGCGCCCATAGCGTTTACTTTACAAGACATGGCGGCAGTCATGGATAATACACTGTCAGCGGCCCCAAGGCAGAACATACAGTGATCTGAGATGTCATCGCAGAAAATGCATCATGTCTGCAGAAAGAACAGGACACATGCAGGAACTGTTACTGCTCTAACTATGCAGCACTGCTTCACATCAGGCTGTTCTCTTCAAACAGAGCTGTGTTCTGGCTGCACTGTGTAAGTTTTCATTAACACAGTGAATCCACAGCAAAGTGCTGTTTGAAGTGAACAGTGAAATATGCAGGAGAGCTGCAAAGCAGCAGCGCATTGATTATTGACTGTTTTTCAGATTTTTTCAAACCCGCCCCCTAGCCTTTCCCAGTCTGCAAAGCATTTTTTTCTGAATGCAAGACATTTTTATGAGCAATGCATCATTTTTTTTATTACTACGTTTCTATGTTGGACTAAGAGAAAAGGAAACAAATTTATTCAAGAGACATTTTACAATTTATTTGTTTTGTCTGCAGCTCATTTGCAATGCAATATTCAACTGCTGCAATATATTATAAAACTTTTAAAATTGCTTTATTCTCCAGTTAACCAACACACTGCAATTGAACTGGTGCTATAGGGCAACTGCCTAATTTAAAATTGAATTATATTTAAAAACCTGCAGAAAAAAATTTCACTAAAAAAATCTCATCGCAGAAAGTGAAAAAAAGTTCTGCATCTGGGGTCAGCGGTATTAGCCAGACTACCTGAACTTAGAGGTAAGCGAGATAGCTCTGGGGTGAGACAAAATGCAGAGCATACTGACGCTTTAAGAACCATGTCTGATACTGCCTCACAATATGCAGAAGCTGAGGAAAGAGAGCTTCAGTCAGTGGGTGATGTTAATGACTCAGGAAAGATACCTGATTCTAATATTTCTACATTTAAATTTAAGCTTTAACACCTCCGCGTGTTGCTTAGGGAGGTTTTAGCTGCTCTGAATGACTGTGATACCATTGCAGTGCCAGAGAAATTGTGTAAACTGGATAAATACTTTGCAGTGCCGGTGTGTACTGATGTTTTTCCAAATACCTAAAAGGTTTACAGAAATTATTAATAAGGAATGGGATAGACCAGGTGTGCCGTTCTCTTCTCCTCCTATTTTTAGAAAAATGTTTCCTATAGACGCCACCACCACACGGGACTTATGGCAGACAGTCCCTAAGGTGGAGGGAGCAGTTTCTACTCTAGCAAAGCGTACTACTATCCCTGTCGAGGACAGTTGTGCTTTTTTTAGATCCAATGGATAAAAAAATTAGAGGTTACCTTAAGAAAATATTTATTCAACAAGGTTTTATCCTACAGCCCCTTGCATGCATTGCCCCTGTCACTGCTGCTGCGGCGTACTGGTTTGAGTCTCTGGAAGAGGCTTTACAGGTAGCGACTCCATTGGATGACATACTTGGCAAACTTAGAGCACTTAAGCTAGCCAATTCTTTTATTCTGATGCCATTGTTCATTTGACTAAACTAACGGCTAAGAATTCTGGTTTTGCTATACAGGCGCGCAGAGCGCTATGGCTTAGATCATGGTCAGCTGACGTGACTTCAAAATCTAAGCTACTTAACATTCCCTTAAAGGGGCAGACCCTATTCGGACCTGGTTTGAAGGAGATTATTGCTGATATCACTGGAGGAAAAGGTTATGCCCTTCCTCAGGACAGGTCCAAATCTAGGGCCAAACAGTCTAATTTTCGTGCCTTTCAAAACTTCAAGGCAGGTGCGGCATCAACTTCCTCTAATAATAAACAAGAGGGAACTTTTGCTCAATCCAAGACGGTCTGGAGACCAAACCTGACCTGGAAAAAAGGTAAGCAGGTAAAAAAGCCTGCTGCTGCCTCTAAGACAGCATGAAGGAACGGCAGGCGTGGGCAAGAGATGTTCAGGATCCCTGGGCGTTGGAAATTATATCCCAGGGATATCTTCTGGACTTCAAAGCTTCCCCCCCAAAAGGGAGATTTCACCTTTTCACAATTATCTGCACACCAGATAAAGAGAGAGGCATTCTTACACTGTGTACGAGACCTCCTAGTTATGGGAGTGATCCATCCAGTTCCAAAGGAGGAACAGGGACAGGGTTTTTACTCAAATCTGTTTGTGGTTCCCAAAAAAGAGGGAACCTTCAGACCAATTTTGGATCTAAAGATCTTAAACAAATTCCTCAAAGTTCCGTCGTTCAAGATGGAAACTATTTGTACCATCCTACCACTGATCCAGGAGGGTCAATATATGACTACAGTGGATCAAAAGGATGCTTATCTTTACATTCCGATACACAAAGATCATCATCGGTTTCTCAGGTTTGCCTTTCAAGACAGGCATTACCAGTTGTAGCTCTTCCCTTGGGATTAGCTACAGCCCCAAGAATCTTTACAAAGGTTCTAGGGTCGCTTTTGGCGGTCCTAAGGCCGCAGGGCATAGCAGTGGCCCCTTATTTAGACGACATCCTGATACAGGCGTCAAACTTCCAAATTGCCAAGTCTCATACGGACGTAGTACTGGCATTTCTGAGGTTGCATGGGTGGAAAGTGAACGAGGAAAAGGGTTCTCTATCCCCACTCACAAGAGTTTCCTTTCTAGGGACTCTGATAGATTCTGTAGAAATGAAAATTCACCTGACGGAGTCCAGGTTATCAAAGCTTCATTCCATTCTGCGCCCTTCGGTGGTTCAGTGTATGGAAGTAATCGGCTTAATGGTAGCGGCAATGGACATAGTGCCGTTTGCACGCTTACATCTCAGACCGCTGCAACTATGCATGCTCAGTCAGTGGAACAGGGATTACACAGATTTGTCCCCTCAACTGAATCTGGACCAAGAGACCAGGGATTCTCTTCTCTGGTGGCTATCTTGGGTCCATCTGTCCAAAGGTATGACCTTTTGCAGGCCAGATTGGACAATTGTTACGACCGATGCCAGCCTTCTAGGTTGGGGTGCAATCTGGAACTCCCTGAAGGCTCAGGGATCGTGGACTCAGGAGGAGTCTCTCCTTCCATTAAATATTCTGGAACTAAGAGCGATATTCAAGGCTCTTCAGGCTTGGCCTCAGTTAGCAACTCTGAGGTACATCAGATTTCAGTCGGACAACATCACGACTGTAGCTTACATCAACCATCAAGGGGGAACGAGAAGTTCCCTAGAGATGTTAAAAGTTTCAAAAATAATTCGCTGGGCAGAGATTCACTCTTGCCACCTATTAGCTATCCATATCCCAGGTGTAGAGCACTGGGAGGCGGATTTTCTAAGTCGTCAGACTTTTCATCCGGGAGAGTGGGAACTCTATCCGGAGGTATTTGCACAACTGATTCATCGTTGGGGCAAACCAAAACTGGATCTCATGGCGTCTCACCAGAACGCCAAGCTTCCGTGTTACGGATCCAGGTCCAGGGATCCCAAGGCGACACTGATAGATGCTCTAGCAGCGCCCTGGTCTTTCAACCTGGCTTATGTGTTTCCACCGTTTCCTCTGCTCCCTCGACTGATTGCCAACATCAAGCAGGAGAGAGCATCGGTGATTCTGATAGCACCTGCGTGGCCACGCAGGACCTGGTATGCAGATCTAGTGGACATGTCATCCTTTCCACCATGGTCTCTGCCTCTGAAACAGGACCTTCTACTTCAGGGTCCTTTCAACCATCCAAATCTAATTTCTCTGAGGCTGACTGCCTGGAGATTGAACGCTTGATTTTATCAAAGCGTGGCTTCTCCGAGTCAGTTATTGATACCTTAAGACAGGCACGAAAGCCTGTCACCAGGAAAATTTACCATAAGATATGGCGTAGATATCTTTATTGGTGTGAATCCAAGGGTTACTCATGGAGTAAGGTCAGGATTGCTAGGATATTATCTTTTCTCCAAGAAGGTTTGGAAAAAGGATTGTCAGCTAGTTAAGCGTCTGGCAGATGTTCCAGACATTCAGGTATTTTGTCAGGCTTTAGTTAGAATCAAGCCTGTGTTTAAACCTGTTGCTCCACCATGGAGCTTAAACTTGGTTCTTAAGGTTCTTCAAGGAGTTCCGTTTGAACCTCTTCATTCCATAGATATCAAGCTTTTATCTTGGAAAGTCCTTTTTTTTTTTTGGTAGCTATTTTCTCGGCTCGTAGAGTCTCTGAGCTATCTGCCTAACAATGTGATTCTCCTTATCTGATTTTTCATACGGATAAGGTAGTCCTGCGTACCAAACCTGGGTTCTTACCTAAGGTGGTATCTAACAAGAATATCAATCAAGAGATTGTTGTTCCATCCTTGTGTTACACAATCTGGACGTGGTCCGTGCTTTAAAGTTTTACTTACAAGCTACTAAAGATTTTCGTCAAACACCTGCTTTGTTTGTTGTCTACTCTGGACAGAGGAGAGGTCAAAAGGCTTCGGCAACCTCTTTTTCTTTTTGACTAAGAAGCTTAATCCGCTTAGCCTATGAGACTGCTGGACAGCAGCCTCCTGAAAGGATTACAGCTCATTCCACTAGAGCTGTGGCTTCCACTTGGGCCTTTAAAAATGAGGCTTCTTTTGATCAGATTTGCAAGGCGACGACTTGGTCTTCGCTTCATATTTTTTCAAAATTTTACAAATGTGATACTTTTTGCTTCTTCGGAGGCTATATTTGGGAGAGAGGTTTTACGGGCAGTGTTTCCTTCCATTTAAGTTCCTGCCTTGTCCCTCCCTTCATCCGTGTACTTTAGCTTTGGTATTGGTATCCCACAAATAATGGATGATCCGTGGACTGGATACACCTTACAAGAGAAAACACAATTTATGCTTACCTGATAAATTTATTTCTCTTGTGGTGTATCCAGTCCACGGCCCGCCCTGTCATTTTAAGGCAGGTAATTTTTCAATTTAAACTACAGTAACCACTGCACCGTATGGTTCCTCCTTTCTCTGCTTGTTTTCTGTCGAATGACTGGCTATGACAGTTAGGGGAGGAGCTATATTACAGCTCTGCTGTGGGTGTCCTCTTGCAACTTCCTGTTGGGAATGAGAATATCCCACAAGTAATGGATGATCCGTGGACTGGATACACCACAAGAGAAATAAATTTATCAGGTAAGCATAAATTGTGTTTTTTGCATCCTGGTTGAGACACCGCCAACTCATTCACTTCTTAACACACCACAGTCACAGAGAGGGATTTACGAGAGACCTTACTCCATTCGAATTGTTGTGCATACGATATACCCCAATTAGACACCTGATCTCCAAAATATATCAAATCTTAACCATCCCCCCAGACACACAACTTCTGACATACACCATTGCATGGCATAAAGACCTCAACAGAGAAATCGACCAAGATAACTGGTACAAAGCATTTACACTCGTGAGGCGCTCATCAATTTCAGCCACAATACAAGAAATACAACTTAAACTGTTGTGCAGGTGGTACCTTACACCTAAACGGCTCCACAGATGCTTCCCATCTGCTAGCCCCCTATGTTGAAGCGGGTGCACCGAAAACTGCACCCTCCTTCATGTCTGGTGGTCATGTCCAAAGATCCACGGCTTTTGGATGGTGGTACTGGAAATTATGGCAAATTAAACTACAGATAGAAATCCCAAACTCACCCGACACTATACTTTTTCTGCACCTTCCTAAAATCAAACATGCTCACACACTGGCCCTACTACTGATCATGCTTACTGGCGCAAAAAAACCCTCATACCTAGGAAATGGAAATCTAAAGACATACCTACAACAGGGGAAGCAATATCTATGGTAGATGACCTGCCTTTGCTGGAGAGGTTCCACTATTTTAAAATCCATCAAATAGAGACACATGAATTGATGCTAGCCACCTGGAAATACGCTCCCATCTAATACTTTAGAATCATTATCTGTAAATTTCACCCTATATAACACATCACCCTTGTATATCTTTTTTTTTTTTTTTATTTTTGATCTCCCCCATGCTCCTACTGTTTTATCCTGGTCTAACACCTTCAACCCACCTAGTTTCCCTCATAATAATGTTTTATATCCATTGAACCAGGTTGCTTCCAACATGAAACGTTGAAAACCAAGCTTTCAAAAGAACTGAAACTTAGCATGTTATCCTGTATATCTTATGTTTTTTTACATTATTTCTCAGTGTGTATTTCTATGATTGACCACGAGCAGTGGATTACCCGTATTGTGGAGTGATCCCATTGCTATGTTATTTCTCTGACACATACGTCTGTACAGCAGATTTTGAATTAATCAATAAAGCTTGTTTAAAAAAAAAAACTAAACAAAACTGCTTTGTAGCTGATCTTTCTAAAGGAAGTCTCATGATTTAAAGTGATTGCAAATTTTTATCATTTACTCGCCAGTATCTAAAAATAACTTTAAAAACATGGGCACTTTAATTCATTAAAATTTTGAAAGACGCTTCATTTTTAAAATACCATTAAAGGGACAGTCAACACCAGAATGTTTGTTGTTTAAAAAGTCTGATAATCCCTTTATTACCCTTTCCCAGTTTTGCATAACCAAGTTATAATAATACAGATTTTACCTCTGTAATTACCTTGTGTATATACCTCTCTTAACTGCCCCCTCATTTTAGTTCTTTTGACAGACTTGCATTTTAGCCAATCAGTGCTTACTCCTACGTAACTTCATATGCGTGAGCTCAATGTTATCTATATGACACATTAACTAACTCCCTCTAGTGGTGAAAAACTGTAAAAATTCATTCATTAGAGGTGTCCTTCAACGTCTATGAAATTAGCATATGAGCCTACTTAGGTTTACCTTTCAGCTAAGAATACCAAGAGAACAAAGCATAATTGGTGATAAAAATAAATTGGAAAGTTGTCTAAAATTACATGCCCTATTTGAATCATGAAAGTTTATTTTGGACTTAACTGTCCCTTTAACTGATCAATGACGAATCTGGTTTCCTCCAAATGTTGTGTGCCCCATGAACTGGACGCCAGATGGGGCACACAACGATTGGAGGAAACCGGATTTGTCATCGATATGCTAAAGAAAGTAGGAAATGCGGGAGGAGGAATGGCGGTATGTTTACCGTCAGTCAATGGTAAATATCTTAAAAATGAAGCGTCTTTCAAAATTTTTATGAATTAAAGTGCCCATGTTTTTAAGATTAGATATTGGGCAGTAATTCATTAAAATTTATAATTAGTTTGTTTGCAGTGCTTGCCAACATTTGATGTGTTCAGACTTTGTTCTGATATGCAACTTTGCTTCCTAGTGGAAGACAGCTAGCACTGTAGCATGTAGTGATGCATGCAACTGCACTTAGGCAAGATCCCCTTGCTATGCAGACCAGCAGTACTGCAGTCTGAATGCTCTCTCAAACCAAACATATTTGATGCTGAGAATTGTAGTTCCCATTGCATACATGGAAACTGCCATTTCTAGTGTGACCTTCACAATTAATAAATCTAAGATGTGGTTCTAATGTGCATGTTCTCACTTCAAATTTATATACAGCATGCAATCCCATATCTGCAGGTTTGGGGTACTCTTAGAATAGTTGTTTTTATTTGAACTAGAACATTTCAGTAGAACAACCCCTCCCACCCCTTTGTGAGCTTTTAATAGGTTACTGAACACCTGCTGTACCCTATACATAATGCTTTCATAGCCTGTATGCTTTTCAGGTCAGTAGTAAATTTCTACAGCAACATATAGCTATGGAGCAGCAGAGACTAGCCATGCTCTGCACACATGATCAGCCCTGGTTTCATACTGCAGTGTGGTTAGGTAGTAGCTGCATAGACAATATGGTGGTGTCTCCTTGTAAAGGTATAGATGCCACCATTACACTATGAGCAGTGCACAAAAGTATGATGGCAGCAGAACCCTTTGTTTAGATTATAGGTGCAGCACAGGCTTGCAAACCCAGCCACCTTGTGTATTGCTACGGGCACCCTGGCTATTGGGTTTGTTTGGCCCTGTTTTAAGGGACAGGGAGCATATGAGGCTCCCAGGGTGGGTGCATTGTAAGTATAAAATAAAGCAGCAGAACTTAAATGTTGTTGGTGTTTGGTTGCCAATCTATTACCAATCAGGACGGTATTTGCTCACCGCAGTTTTGTTATCCATTTCTGGGACTATTAAAACTTGCTTAAAATTAAATAAAACAATATAGAAGTGTGTTTTTCACCTAAATAAACTTGGGAAGAACTAGACTCTATTAGGACTTAGAAGCTGGTACTGTGACATAGCACTGTAATGGAATACACAGCACAGAACCTGTTTCTCCTGTGCTAAACTTGTCTTTAGGTGTTTGTGACCTGATAACAAGAACAATATACTGTAGTCTGTACTTGTGATTTGTGGATTGAGCTAGAAGGAATGTTTCTGGACATCGATCTGTAAAAGCTAAAATCGATAGATTCCAAAAGAAATAGTAGTCCACCACTCTTTACGTATTGATGCCTCCAACTTTCTTACTATCATTGCCGAGCTCATAACAGTGAAAGGAAAGAGCATTGAGCCTGGCTGTCACATGGAAAACAGGCATAAGTGACCAGTAATCCAGTTGTGCTGACAGAGAATTCAATGCCATAGACCTTTCCCTCTCCCTTGCCAAAAGTAGGGCCAAGGCCTTTACCTGGCACTGACTCATATGCAGAGTTTTCATTTGTGTGTGAGCAAGGGATGACGGTTATAGATTCTATGTATATTGATACCACAATTTCGGAGCTTGAGGTATATAAAGCCTTGGCTCAGTTCATGTTTCCCACAACAAATACACATTTCTATTGTTCTAATGTTACCCGGAAAGCTACTAGATTTCCAGCCCTACTCTAAAATACCTTCTTTACATCATGTATTCCTCCTGGCTTTTTCACAGTTCCTTTTTTTTTTTTTTTTTTTTTTTTTTTTTTTTTTACAGTGATGAGTTTCTATTATAATAGGATATAAAAATGAAAAAAGTATTTTATTATTGTAAACAGTTTATATAGCCATAAAAGCAATACAATTTTTATATATATCTCTATATATCTCTATATATATATATCTCTTATCTATCTATCTATCTATCTATCTATATATATATATATATATATATATATATATATATATATATATATATATATCTCTTATCTATATATATATATATATATCTCTTATCTATATATATATATATATATATCTCTTATCTATATATATATATATATATATATATCTCTTATCTATATATATATATATATATATATATATATATATATATATATATATATATATATATATATATATATATATATATAGATAAGAGATATATATATATATATATATATATATATATATAGATATATATATATATATATATATATATATATATATATATATATATAGATATATATATATAGATATATATATATATAGATATATATATATATAGATATATATATATATAGATATATATATATATAGATATATATATATAGATATATATATATATATATATATATATATAGATATATATTTCTTCTGTTATGTGTGATCAGTCCACGGGTCATCATTACTTCTGGGATATTATCTGCTCCCCTACAGGAAGTGCAAGAGGATTCACCCAGCAGAGTTGCTATATAGCTCCTCCCCTCTACGTCACCTCCAGTCATTCTCTTGCACCCAAAGACTAGATAGGAGGTGTGAGAGGACTATGGTGATTATACTTAGTTTTTAGAACTTCAATCAAAAGTTTGTTATTTTACAATAGCACCGGAGCGTGTTATTACCTCTCTGGCAGAGTTTGAAGAAGAATCTACCAGAGTTTTTCTTATGATTTTAACCGGAGTAGTTAAGATCATATTGCTGTTTCTCGGCCATCTGAG
Source organism: Bombina bombina (assembly GCF_027579735.1). Taxonomy (NCBI): domain Eukaryota; kingdom Metazoa; phylum Chordata; class Amphibia; order Anura; family Bombinatoridae; genus Bombina; species Bombina bombina. The sequence goes on from NC_069499.1 coordinate 956,786,005, forward strand.
GGAGGTAAAAACTTCAGATCAGGGGACAGCGGGCAGTGGAATCTGCATTGAGGTATGTAGCAGTTTTTATTTTCTGAATGGAATTGATGAGAAAATCCTGCCATACCGTTATAATGAACATGTATGTATACTCTACACTTTAGTATTCTGGGGATGGTATTTCACCGGAATTACTCTGTAAAAGTACATTAAACCTTTTAATAGGTATTTTTTATGTTAAACGTTTTTGCTGGAATGTAGAATCGTTTGCATTAATGAGGTACTGAGTGAATAAATATTTGGGCATTATTTTTCCACTTGGCAGTTTGCTTGTTTTAATTATGACAGTTTCGTTTCTCTCTCACTGCTGTGTGTGAGAGGGAGGGGCCGTTTTTGGCGCTCTTTGCTACGCATCAAAAATTTCCAGTCAGTTACTGTTGTATTTTCTGCATGATCCGGTTCATCTCTAACAGAACTCAGGGGTCTTCAAACTTCTTTGAAGGGAGGTAGATTCTCTCAGCAGAGCTGTGAGACTTATATAGTGACTGTGATTTAAAACGTTGCTCTGTAATTTTTATGTTTAAAATTTAATTAGTGTTACTTTACTAATGGGAACAAACCTTTGCTAAAAAGTTGTGTTGTTTTTAAAGAGTGATGCTATAACTGTTTTTCAGTTCATTATTTCAACTGTCATTTAATCGTTTAGTGCTTCTTGAGGCACAGTACGTTTTTGTTAAATAAGATTGTAACCGAGTTGCATGTTTATTGCTAGTGTGTTAAACATGTCTGATTCAGAGGAAGATACCTGTGTCATTTGTTCCAATGCCAAGGTGGAGCCCAATAGAAATTTATGTACTAACTGTATTGATGCTACTTTAAATAAAAGCCAATCTGTACAAATTGAACAAATTTCACCAAACAGCGAGGGGAGAGTTATGCCGACTAACTCGCCTCACGTGTCAGTACCTGCATCTCCCGCCCGGGAGGTGCGTGATATTATGGCGCCTAGTACATCTGGGCAGCCATTACAGATAACATTACAAGATATGGCTACTGTCATGACTGAAGTTTTGGCTAAATTACCAGAACTAAGAGGCAAGCGTGATCACTCTGGGGTGAGAACAGAGTGCGCTGATAATTCTAGGGCCATGTCTGATACTGCGTCACAGCTTGCAGAGCATGAGGACGGAGAGCTTCATTCTGTAGGTGACGGTTCTGATCCAAGCAGATTGGATTCAGATATTTCAAATTTTAAATTTAAATTGGAAAACCTCCGTGTATTACTAGGGGAGGTCTTAGCGGCTCTTAACGATTGTAACACTGTTGCAATACCAGAGAAAATGTGTAGGTTGGATAAATACTTTGCGGTACCGGCGAGTACTGACGTTTTTCCTATACCTAAGAGATTAACTGAAATTGTTACTAAGGAGTGGGATAGACCCGGTGTGCCGTTCTCACCCCCTCCAATATTTAGAAAGATGTTTCCAATAGACGCCACCACACGGGACTTATGGCAAACGGTCCCTAAGGTGGAGGGAGCAGTTTCTACTTTAGCTAAGCGCACCACTATCCCGGTGGAGGATAGCTGTGCTTTTTCAGATCCTATGGATAAAAAATTAGAGGGTTACCTTAAGAAAATGTTTGTTCAACAAGGTTTGATATTACAACCCCTTGCATGCATCGCGCCGATTACGGCTGCGGCAGCATTTTGGATTGAGTCTCTGGAAGAGAACCTTAGTTCAGCTACGCTGGACGACATTACGGACAGGCTTAGAGTCCTTAAACTAGCTAATTCATTCATTTCGGAGGCCGTAGTACATTTAACCAAACTTACGGCTAAGAATTCAGGATTCGCCATTCAGGCACGTAGGGCGCTGTGGCTAAAATCCTGGTCGGCTGATGTAACTTCTAAGTCCAAATTACTTAATATACCTTTCAAGGGGCAAACTTTATTTGGGCCCGGTTTGAAAGAAATTATTGCTGACATTACAGGAGGTAAGGGCCACGCTCTACCTCAAGACAAAGCCAAAGCTAAGGCTAGACAGTCTAATTTTCGTCCCTTTCGGAATTTCAAATCAGGAACAGCATCAACTTCCACTGCACCAAAACAGGAAGGAGCTGTTGCTCGTTACAGACAAGGCTGGAAACCTAACCAGTCCTGGAATAAGGGCAAGCAGGCCAGGAAACCTGCTGCTGCCCCTAAGACAGCATGAACCGAGGGCCCCCGATCCGGGACCGGATCTAGTGGGGGGCAGACTCTCTCTCTTCGCCCAGGCTTGGGCAAGAGATGTCCAGGATCCCTGGGCGCTAGAGATCATATCTCAGGGATACCTTCTAGACTTCAAATTCTCTCCCCCAAGAGGGAGATTTCATCTGTCAAGGTTGTCAACAAACCAAATAAAGAAAGACGCGTTTCTACGCTGTGTACAAGATCTATTATTAATGGGAGTGATCCATCCGGTTCCGCGGTCGGAACAAGGACAAGGGTTTTACTCAAACCTGTTTGTGGTTCCCAAAAAAGAGGGAACTTTCAGGCCAATCTTGGATTTAAAGATCCTAAACAAATTCCTAAGAGTTCCATCGTTCAAAATGGAAACTATTCGGACTATCTTACCCATGATCCAAAAGGGTCAGTACATGACCACAGTGGATTTAAAGGATGCTTACCTTCACATACCGATTCACAAAGATCATTACCGGTATCTAAGGTTTGCCTTCTTAAACAGGCATTACCAGTTTGTAGCCCTTCCATTCGGATTGGCTACGGCTCCAAGAATCTTCACAAAGGTTCTGGGTGCCCTTCTGGCGGTACTAAGACCGCGAGGAATTTCGGTAGCTCCGTACCTAGACGACATTCTGATACAAGCTTCAAGCTTTCAAACTGCCAAGTCTCATACAGAGTTAGTTCTGGCATTTCTAAGGTCGCATGGATGGAAAGTGAACGAAAAGAAGAGTTCTCTCTTTCCTCTCACAAGAGTTCCATTCCTGGGGACTCTTATAGATTCTGTAGAAATGAAGATTTATCTGACAGAAGACAGATTAACAAAGCTTCTAAATGCATGCCGTGTCCTTCATTCCATTCAACTCCCGTCAGTAGCTCAATGCATGGAGGTGATCGGCTTAATGGTAGCAGCAATGGACATAGTACCCTTTGCACGCCTACATCTCAGACCGCTGCAATTGTGCATGCTGAGTCAGTGGAATGGGGATTACTCAGATTTGTCCCCCACTCTGAATCTGGATCAAGAGACCAGAAACTCTCTTCTATGGTGGCTTTCTCGGCCACATCTGTCCAGGGGGATGCCATTCAGCAGGCCGGACTGGACAATTGTAACAACAGACGCCAGCCTACTAGGTTGGGGCGCTGTCTGGAATTCTCTGAAGGCTCAGGGACAATGGAGTCAGGAGGAAAGTCTCCTGCCAATAAACATTCTGGAATTGAGAGCAGTTCTCAATGCCCTTCTAGCTTGGCCCCAGTTAAAAACTCGGGGGTTCATCAGGTTTCAGTCGGACAACATCACGACTGTAGCTTACATCAACCATCAGGGAGGGACAAGAAGCTCCCTAGCAATGATGGAAGTATCAAAGATAATTTGCTGGGCAGAGTCTCACTCTTGCCACCTGTCAGCAATCCACATCCCGGGAGTGGAGAACTGGGAGGCGGATTTCTTGAGTCGCCAGACTTTTCATCCGGGGGAGTGGGAACTTCATCCGGAGGTCTTTGCCCAAATACTTCGACGTTGGGGCAAACCAGAGATAGATCTCATGGCGTCTCGCCAGAACGCCAAACTTCCTCGCTACGGATCCAGATCCAGGGATCCGGGAGCGGTTCTGATAGATGCTTTGACAGCACCTTGGAACTTCAGGATGGCTTATGTGTTTCCACCCTTCCCGCTGCTTCCTCGATTGATTGCCAAAATCAAACAGGAGAGAGCATCAGTGATTCTAATAGCGCCTGCATGGCCACGCAGGACTTGGTATGCAGATCTAGTGGACATGTCATCCTGTCCGCCTTGGTCTCTACCTCTAAGACAGGACCTTCTGATTCAGGGTCCATTCAAACATCAAAATCTAACTTCTCTGAAGCTGACTGCTTGGAAATTGAACGCTTGATTTTATCAAAACGTGGTTTTTCTGAGTCGGTTATTGATACCCTGATACAGGCTAGGAAGCCTGTTACCAGAAGGATTTACCATAAGATATGGCGTAAATACCTATACTGGTGTGAATCCAAAGATTACTCCTGGAGTAAGGTTAGGATTCCTAGGATATTGTCTTTTCTACAAGAAGGTTTAGAAAAGGGTTTATCGGCTAGCTCATTAAAGGGACAGATCTCAGCTCTGTCCATCTTGTTTCACAGGCGTCTGTCAGAAAATCCAGACGTCCAGGCCTTTTTTCAGGCTTTAGCTAGGATCAAGCCTGTGTTTAAAACTGTTGCTCCGCCATGGAGTTTAAACTTAGTTCTTAACGTTTTACAGGGTGTTCCGTTTGAACCCCTTCATTCCATTGATATAAAATTGTTATCTTGGAAAGTTCTATTTTTAATGGCTATTTCCTCGGCTCGAAGAGTCTCTGAGTTTATCAGCCTTACATTGTGATTCTCCTTATCTGATCTTTCACTCAGACAAGGTAGTTCTGCGTACTAAACCTGGGTTCTTACCTAAGGTAGTCACTAACAGGAATATCAATCAAGAGATTGTTGTTCCATCCTTGTGTCCAAATCCTTCTTCAAAGAAGGAACGTCTTCTACACAATCTGGATGTAGTTCGTGCCCTCAAGTTCTACTTGCAGGCAACTAAGGATTTTCGACAAACGTCTTCCCTGTTTGTCGTGTACTCTGGTCAGAGGAGAGGTCATAAGGCTTCGGCTACCTCTCTCTCCTTCTGGCTTCGTAGCATAATTCGTTTAGCCTATGAGACTGCTGGACAGCAGCCTCCTGAAAGAATTACAGCTCATTCTACTAGAGCTGTGGCTTCCACTTGGGCCTTTAAGAATGAGGCCTCTGTTGAACAGATTTGCAAGGCTGCAACTTGGTCTTCGCTTCATACTTTTTCCAAATTTTACAAATTTGACACTTTTGCTTCTTCGGAGGCTATTTTTGGGAGAAAGGTTCTTCAGGCAGTGGTTCCTTCTGTATAATGAGCCTGCCTATCCCTCCCGTCATCCGTGTACTTTTGCTTTGGTATTGGTATCCCAGAAGTAATGATGACCCGTGGACTGATCACACATAACAGAAGAAAACATAATTTATGCTTACCTGATAAATTCCTTTCTTCTGTTGTGTGATCAGTCCACGGCCCGCCCTGTTTTTTAAGGCAGGTAAATATTTTTTTAAATTATAATCCAGTCACCACTACACCCTTGGCTTCTCCTTTCTCGTTGGTCTTTGGTCGAATGACTGGAGGTGACGTAGAGGGGAGGAGCTATATAGCAACTCTGCTGGGTGAATCCTCTTGCACTTCCTGTAGGGGAGCAGATAATATCCCAGAAGTAATGATGACCCGTGGACTGATCACACAACAGAAGAAAGGAATTTATCAGGTAAGCATAAATTATGTTATATATATATATATATATATATATATATATATATATATATATATATATATATATATATATATATATATATATATATATATATATATATATATATATATATATATATAGATAAGAGATATATATATATATATATATATATATATATATATATATATATATATAGATAAGAGATATATATATATATATATATATAGATAAGATATATATATATATATATATATATATATATATAGATAAGAGATATATATATATATATATATATATATATATATATATATATATATATATAGATAAGAGATATATATATATATATATATATATATATATATATATATATATATATATATATAGATAAGAGATATATATATATATATATATATATATAGATAAGAGATATATATATATATATATATATAGATAAGAGATATATATATATATATATATATATATATATAGATAAGAGATATATATATATATATATATATATATATATATATATAGATAAGAGATATATATATATATATATATATATATATATATATATATATATATATATATAGATAAGAGATATATATATATATATATATATATATATATATATATAGATAAGAGATATATATATATATATATATATATATATATATATATATATATATATATATATAGATAAGAGATATATATATATATATATATATATATATATATATATATATCTATCTCTTATCTATATATATATATATCTATCTTATCTATATATATATATCTATCTTATCTATATATATATATCTATCTTATCTATATATATATATCTATCTTATCTATATATATATATCTATCTTATCTATATATATATATATATATATATATTTCTTCTGTTAAGTGTGATCAGTCCACGGGTCATCATTACTTCTGGGATATTAACTGCTCCCCTACAGGAAGTGCAAGAGGATTCACCCAGCAGAGCTGCATATAGCTCCTCCCCTCTACGTCACTCCCAGTCATTCTCTTGCACCCAGCAACTAGATAGGTCGTGTGAGAGGACTATGGTGATTATACTTAGTTTTATATCTTCAATCAAAAGTTTGTTATTTTAAAATAGCACCGGAGTGTGTTATTACCTCTCTGGCAGAGTTTGAGGAAGAATCTACCAGAGTTTTGCTATGATTTTAGCCGGAGTAGTTAAGATCATATTGCTGTTCTCGGCCATCTGAGGAGTGAGGTAAACTTCAGATCAGGGGACAGCGGGCAGATGAATCTGCATAGAGGTATGTAGCAGTTTTTATTTTCTGACAATGGAATTGATGAGAAAATCCTGCCATACCGATATAATGTCATGTATGTATACTTTACACTTCAGTATTCTGGGAGAATGGTACTTCACTAGAATTACACTGTAAGAAAGACATAAAGCTGTTTAATAACTAGAGATTATGTTTAACGTTTTTGCTGGAATGTAAAATCGTTTTCATTTGCTGAGGTACTGAGTGAATAAATGTTTGGGCACCATTTTTCCACTTGGCAGTTGCTTAAATCTGTTTTTTCTGTCAGTTTCTGTTCTCCCTCACTGCTGTGTGTGTGGGGGAGGGGCGCTTTTACTATGCATCAAATATTTCAGTCAGCAACTCATTGTATTCCCTGCATGATCTGGTTCATCTCTACAGAGCTCAGGGGTCTTCAAAACTTATTTTGAGGGAGGTAATTTCTCTCAGCAGAGCTGTGAGAATTATAGTTTGACTGAAATAAAAACTTTTATTCTGTAATTTGTTTCCTGCTTTCAGAAATTGTTATCTTTGCTAATGGGATTAAACCTTTGCTAAAGTTGTGTTGTTTACAAGGATTGAGGCTATAACTGTTTCAATTTATTAATTTTTAACTGTCATAGATCTTCTGTGCTTCTTAAAGGCACAGTACGTTTTAATATTATTCTATTTGAATTGTATTTCCAAGTTGCAAGTTTATTTGCTAGTGTGTTAAACATGTCTGATTCAGAAGATGATATCTGTGTCATTTGTTGCAATGCCAAAGTGGAGCCCAATAGAAATTTATGTACTAACTGTATTGATGCTACTTTAAATAAAAATCAATCTGTACAAATTGAACAAATTTCACCAAACAACGAGGGGAGAGTTATGCCGACTAACTCGCCTCACGTGTCAGTACCTACATCTCCCGCTCAGAGGGAGGTGCGTGATATTGTAGCGCCGAGTACAGCTGGGCGGCCATTACAAATCACATTACAGGATATGGCTACTGTTATGACTGAAGTTTTGGCTAAATTACCAGAACTAAAAGGTAAGCGTGATCACTCTGGGGTGAGAACAGAGTGCGCTGATAATATTAGGGCCATGTCAGACACTGCGTCACAGGTGGCAGAACATGAGGACGGAGAACTTCATTCTGTGGGTGACGGTTCTGATCCAAACAGACTGGATTCAGATATTTCAAATTTTAAATTTAAACTGGAAAACCTCCGTGTATTACTAGGGGAGGTGTTAGCGGCTCTGAATGATTGTAACACAGTTGCAATACCAGAGAAAATGTGTAGGTTGGATAAATATTTTGCGGTACCGACGAGTACTGAGGTTTTTCCTATACCTAAGAGACTTACTGAAATTGTTACTAAGGAGTGGGATAGACCCGGTGTGCCGTTCTCACCCCCTCCGATATTTAGAAAAATGTTTCCAATAGACGCCACCACAAGGGACTTATGGCAAACGGTCCCTAAGGTGGAGGGAGCAGTTTCTACTTTAGCTAAGCGTACCACTATCCCGGTGGAGGATAGCTGTGCTTTTTCAGATCCAATGGATAAAAAGTTAGAGGGTTACCTTAAGAAAATGTTTGTTCAACAAGGTTTTATATTGCAACCCCTTGCATGCATTGCGCCGATCACGGCTGCAGCGGCATTCTGGATTGAGTCTCTGGAAGAGAACATTGGTTCAGCTACTCTGGACGACATTACGGACAGGCTTAGAGTCCTTAAACTAGCTAATTCATTCATTTCGGAGGCCGTAGTACATCTTACTAAACTTACGGCGAAGAATTCAGGATTCGCCATTCAGGCACGCAGGGCGCTGTGGCTAAAATCCTGGTCAGCTGATGTTACTTCTAAGTCTAAATTGCTTAATATACCTTTCAAAGGGCAGACCTTATTCGGGCCCGGGTTGAAAGAGATTATCGCTGACATTACAGGAGGTAAAGGCCATGCCCTGCCTCAGGACAAAGCCAAAGCCAAGACTAGACAGTCTAGTTTTCGTTCCTTTCGTAATTTCAAAGCAGGAGCAGCATCAACTTCCTCTGCACCAAAACAGGAAGGAGCTGTTGCTCGCTACAGACAAGGCTGGAAACCTAACCAGTCCTGGAACAAGGGCAAGCAGACTAGGAAACCTGCTGCTGCCCCCAAAACAGCATGAATTGAGGGCCCCCGATCCGGGATCGGATCTAGTGGGGGGCAGACTTTCTCTCTTCGCCCAGGCTTGGGCAAGAGATGTTCAGGATCCCTGGGCGCTAGAGATAATATCTCAGGGATACCTTCTGGACTTCAAATACTCTCCTCCAAGAGAGAGATTTCATCTGTCAAGATTGTCAACAATCCAGACAAAGAAAGAGGCTTTTCTACGCTGCGTACAAGAGCTCTTGTTAATGGGAGTAATCCATCCAGTTCCACGATCGGAACAGGGACAGGGGTTTTACTCAAATCTGTTTGTGGTTCCCAAAAAAGAGGGAACTTTCAGACCAATCCTGGACTTAAAGATCCTAAACAAATTCCTAAGAGTTCCATCGTTCAAGATGGAGACTATTCGGACAATTTTACCTATGATCCAAGAGGGTCAGTACATGACCACTGTAGATTTAAAAGATGCTTACCTGCACATACCGATTCACAAAGATCATTACCGGTACCTAAGGTTTGCCTTCCTAGACAGGCATTACCAGTTTGTGGCTCTTCCATTCGGATTGGCTACAGCGCCAAGAATCTTCACAAAGGTTCTGGGTGCTCTTCTGGCGGTACTAAGACCGCGGGGAATCTCGGTAGCTCCATACCTAGACGACATTCTGATACAAGCTTCAAGCTTTCAAACTGCCAAATCTCATACAGAGTTAGTGCTGGCATTTCTAAGGTCACATGGATGGAAGGTGAACGAAAAGAAAAGTTCACTCGTTCCACTCACAAGAGTTCCCTTCCTGGGGACTCTTATAGATTCTGTAGAAATGAAGATTTACCTGACAGAGGACAGGCTATCAAGACTTCAAAGTGCTTGCCGCACTCTTCATTCCATTCAACACCCGTCAGTGGCTCAATGTATGGAGGTAATCGGCTTAATGGTAGCGGCAATGGACATAGTACCCTTTGCACGCTTACACCTCAGACCACTGCAACTGTGCATGCTAGGTCAGTGGAATGGGGATTACTCAGACTTATCCCCTTCTCTGAATCTGGATCAAGAGACCAGAAATTCTCTTCTATGGTGGCTTTCTCGGCCACACCTGTCCAGGGGGATGCCATTCAGCAGACCAGACTGGACAATTGTAACAACAGACGCCAGCCTTCTAGGTTGGGGTGCCGTCTGGAATTCCCTGAAGGCTCAGGGACTATGGAGTCAGGAGGAGAGTCTCCTGCCAATAAACATTCTGGAATTGAGAGCAGTTCTCAATGCCCTCCTGGCTTGGCCCCAGTTGACAACTCGGGGGTTCATCAGGTTTCAGTCGGACAACATCACGACTGTAGCTTACATCAACCATCAGGGAGGGACAAGAAGCTCCCTAGCTATGATGGAAGTATCAAAGATAATTCGCTGGGCAGAGTCTCACTCTTGCCACCTGTCAGCAATCCACATCCCGGGAGTGGAGAACTGGGAGGCGGATTTCTTAAGTCGTCAGACTTTTCATCCGGGGGAGTGGGAACTTCATCCGGAGGTCTTTGCCCAAATACTTCGACGTTGGGGCAAACCAGAGATAGATCTCATGGCGTCTCGACAGAACGCCAAGCTTCCTCGTTACGGGTCCAGATCCAGGGATCCAGGAGCAGTCCTGATAGATGCTCTGACAGCACCTTGGGACTTCAGGATGGCTTACGTGTTTCCACCCTTCCCGTTGCTTCCTCGATTGATAGCCAGAATCAAACAAGAGAGAGCATCAGTGATTCTAATAGCACCTGCGTGGCCACGCAGGACTTGGTATGCAGACCTGGTGGACATGTCATCCTGTCCGCCTTGGTCTCTACCTCTGAAACAGGACCTTCTGATACAGGGTCCCTTCAAACATCAAAATCTAACTTCTCTGAAGCTGACTGCTTGGAAATTGAACGCTTAATTTTATCAAGACGTGGGTTTTCTGAGTCAGTTATTAGTACCTTAATACAGACTAGGAAACCTGTTACCAGAAAGATTTACCATAAGATATGGCGTAAATACCTACATTGGTGTGAATCCAAAGGTTACTCTTGGAGTAAGGTTAGGATTCCTAGGATATTGTCTTTTCTACAAGAAGGTTTAGAAAAGGGTTTTTCTGCTAGTTCATTAAAGGGACAGATCTCAGCTCTGTCCATTCTGTTACACAAACGTCTGTCAGAAGTTCCTGACGTCCAGGCTTTTTGTCAGGCTTTGGCCAGGATTAAGCCTGTGTTTAAAACTGTTGCTCCACCATGGAGTTTAAACCTTGTTCTTAATGTTTTACAGGGCGTTCCGTTTGAACCCCTTCATTCCATTGATATAAAGTTGTTATCTTGGAAAGTTCTATTTTTAATGGCTATTTCCTCGGCTCGAAGAGTCTCTGAATTATCAGCCTTACATTGTGATTCTCCTTATTTGATTTTTCATTCGGATAAGGTAGTCCTGCGTACTAAACCTGGGTTCTTACCTAAGGTAGTTACTAACAGGAATATCAATCAAGAGATTGTTGTTCCTTCTTTATGCCCAAATCCTTCTTCAAAGAAGGAACGTCTACTGCACAACCTGGATGTAGTCCGGGCTCTAAAATTTTACTTGCAGGCAACTAAGGAATTCCGACAAACGTCTTCTCTGTTTGTCATTTACTCTGGGCAGAGGAGAGGTCAAAAAGCTTCCGCTACCTCTCTTTCTTTTTGGCTTCGTAGCATAATTCGTTTAGCTTATGAGACTGCTGGACAGCAGCCCCCTGAAAGAATTACAGCTCATTCTACTAGAGCTGTGGCTTCCACTTGGGCCTTCAAGAATGAGGCCTCTGTTGAACAGATTTGCAAGGCTGCAACTTGGTCTTCGCTTCATACTTTTTCCAAATTTTACAAATTTGACACCTTTGCTTCATCGGAGGCTATTTTTGGGAGAAAGGTTCTTCAGGCAGTGGTTCCTTCTGTATAAAGAGTCTGCCTATCCCTCCCGTCATCCGTGTACTTTTGCTTTGGTATTGGTATCCCAGAAGTAATGATGACCCGTGGACTGATCACACTTAACAGAAGAAAACATAATTTATGCTTACCTGATAAATTCCTTTCTTCTGTAGTGTGATCAGTCCACGGCCCGCCCTGTTTTTAAGGCAGGTAAATATTTTTTAATTTATACTCCAGTCACCACTTCACCCTTGGCTTTTCCTTTCTCGTTGGTCCTTGGTCGAATGACTGGGAGTGACGTAGAGGGGAGGAGCTATATGCAGCTCTGCTGGGTGAATCCTCTTGCACTTCCTGTAGGGGAGCAGTTAATATCCCAGAAGTAATGATGACCCGTGGACTGATCACACTACAGAAGAAAGGAATTTATCAGGTAAGCATAAATTATGTTATATATATATATATATATCTATCTTATCTATATATATATATCTATCTTATCTATATATATATCTATATATATATATATCAATGTAAATATTTGCATAGGAAATTAGCACATCTAGGCAAGAATCCCCGCTTGCTTTTTCTTGCCTAGATGTGCTAATTTCCTATGCAAATATTTACATTGATTTAATTTTGAGACATGGAGGATTTTAATTTCAGTTTTTTATCTCCCCCCATAATTTTAATGAATTTATCTATCTAATTATTATTAATAATAATAATAATAATAATAATAATAATAATAATATTATTTTTCTTCAGATTTTCTAAACCAAAAAATCTTTTATTTGCAGGTGCTGGTGAGTCAGGAAAAAGCACAATTGTGAAGCAGATGAGGATATTACATGTGAATGGCTTTAATGCAGAGTAAGTATTCTTGTACATTGTCTGTCTGTGTGGCACTTGTTGTTGTTTTGCAAGGCTTAAATTCCATCCTCCATCTTGTCTATTACGTGTTTATTTTTTTAATATTCTGTATTTGCAGTAGGGCTATTTAATCAGTTAGTGGATTACAGAAACATACTGGGAATTGGTTTACTGTAACATTACACTGATGTTCTTTGCAAGATCAAAATTAAAGTTGGTGTACAACCTTTTAGATCTGGTACTTGTGTTTCTGTCTGGAGAACGAAGCACCCTTCATGTTTAAGGTTGTTTCATGAGCACTTTACTACACAGTGTTCTAGGGGTTGACATATCCAAAAAGCCGTGGCTCATAAAAATTTAGCTTTGGCTGCTCACTTTTTGTATTTTATTATATGTTAAATCATTCCCTGGCTTCTAGAAACTGATTGTCTCTTTGGTTTTCTAGGTGCTTCTAGGTAATAGTCAAACAACTTTGGCGACCCCTGTGTTTGTTCCTAAACCTTGGAGTTTTTGCTTTGCAAAATACGGGATAGTTTACTACATGAACCTAGAACGAATATTAAAGAGCAATAATGTGTTCAAAGCAAAGATTAGACTGAGAATAAGATGGAAATGTATTGTTTTATAGTATAAGTATACAAATTAAGTGCAAAATTGTAGTTTTTGTAAAGCAATGGGTGGTAAAATGCATTTCCACTTAACTTGTTAGATAAGCTGCAGGGTATTAAATCTATTTGAACTTGCTCCTTTGTTTAATTTCTTTTCTATTTGAAATAGCTGGTTTTGCTAATTGAAACTACCACCCATTGTTCGGTAGAATATGCCCATTCAAATGGGCTGGGTCTGCGTCAATAACAAACCTGTCATAGGGCAGGGGTTACATCTTCTCACAAGTTTGTTACGGATTGGTTTAATTAATCCCAACCACTATTACCAGTCTGTAACACATGAGCTAAACTTGCCTGCTGTTCCCATCACACCAGAGGTAGGGTTAACTTTTGCCTTTGCCACCATCTTTTCACAGACAAGACAGCTTACCAAGCTGTGACAGTGGGTAAAACACAGGCAAAAATAGGTTAGCAGTACAGGGCCTCCAGCAACAATAAACTTAGAGATTAGAAGGGAATCTGACTATATGTGGGAATTCCCAAATTCTTATGATGTTTTTCTCACTGAAAAAGTGGAATTGTCTTTGTGGTAAGATAAAACACAATTTTACACCTTTTCCAGGTCACATGACCCACCTAAAGGGGGTAGATGAATGGTGCTTGACTTACACTACTGTTTTCTGGCTGGGCTGCAGATATTGGCAGTAGGGTAACCCTTGTGAAAAATTATGTTATACAATGTTTTGTGACTGGATTACTAACCCATAGACATCAAATATCCCACACCCCAGTTTGAGGCTGACATTTCCCATCTGGTATTTTACCACTTATCCTTACTTAGGCATATTTGGTTTTCTTGGATAATAATGCTAGCACCTAAAATGTGTGTTTGGGTAACTGTTTTCTGTGACGCATATTCAATATAGCTAGCTATTTGTGTTAGTTATTGTTCAGCGACTCCCAGTAGGGACTGGCTGAGAAGCACCTCAAGTCTGGTCCTTGCTGTGTTATACCATGTGCAAGTGTGAAATTGACTGCATTAGCACCTTAAATGCTGGTAAGAGAAATCATGTTTTCTGTATGAAACTTGCATTTCTTAACAGCCAATTCTATACTAAGTTAGTGAAATTTCATTATGGGTGGAAGTTTCAGTGAACAAAGCTTGCTATTTTTAATTGTAAAACATTTAATCTAAAGGAACATTTTCCAGAACATATAATATTCACAAGCCTAACCATGCCACATATCCGTTTCCCAACAAGGCAAAGATTATGGACAGAAAAACAATGATAGTTTTGTTAACAAAAAGATAGTCCTCTCTACTTCAGTTATCAGTCCAGATTGGTTCCTCCAAATAAGGAAGTGGTAGATGGAGTTTGTCCACTGAAAACAATTGCAGCAAGGCAAGTATTAATCTGCTCCGTTTTATATGTTAAAGGGACATAATACTCATATGTTAAATCACTTGAAACTGATGCAGCATAACTGTAAAAAGCTGACGGGAAAATATCACCTGAGCATCTCTATGTAAAAAAGGAAGATTTTATACCTCACAATTTCCTCAGCTCAGCAGAGTAAGTTCTGTGTAAAAAGTTATACTCAGCTGCTACCCAGCAGCAGATAAAAAAATGAAGAAATGAACAGCAGCCAATCAGCATCAACAGTGCTGAGGTCATGAACTCTTTTATTATGATCTCATGAGATTTTACTTAACTCTCATGAGATTTCATTGTAAACTTCCTTACAATGAATAGGGAAATAAGATGAGTGTGCACAAAAGCTCGCTCCTTCCGCTGTCCCGGGACAGACATACTGATTTGTTGCTTAGAAGTCCTTTACAATGGGATGTGGCTACTGAGAAACTTGTGAGATAAAAAAATCTTTATTTTTTACAGATGTTCAGGTGATATTTTCTAGTCAGCTTTTTACAGCTATACTGCATCACTTTCAAGTGTTTAAACATTTGGGTATTATGGCCCTTTAATGGAAAGATTGTAAACAAAAGTTGTCATTTGAAGGTGTTCACTGTAAGTTAACCTGTTCATATTTCTCCAACATAGGTGTGTCCGGTCCACGGCGTCATCCTTACTTGTGGGATATTCTCCTCCCCAACAGGAAATGGCAAAGAGCCCAGCAAAGCTGGTCACATGATCCCTCCTAGGCTCCGCCTACCCCAGTCATTCTCTTTGCCGTTGTACAGGCAACATCTCCACGGAGATGGCTTAGAGTTTTTTAGTGTTTAACTGTAGTTTTTATTATTCAATCAAGAGTTTGTTATTTTGAAATAGTGCTGGTATGTACTATTTACTCAGAAACAGAAAAGAGATGAAGATTTCTGTTTGTATGAGGAAAATGATTTTAGCAACCGTAACTAAAATCCATGGCTGTTCCACACAGGACTGTTGAGAGCAATTAACTTCAGTTGGGGGAACAGTATGCAGTCTCTTGCTGCTTGAGGTATGACACATTCTAACAAGACGATGTAATGCTGGAAGCTGTCATTTTCCCTATGGGATCCGGTAAGCCATGTTTATTACGATCGTAAATAAGGGCTTCACAAGGGCTTATTAAGACTGTAGACTTTTCTGGGCTAAATCGATTCATTATTAACACATATTTAGCCTTGAGGAATCATTTTATCTGGGTATTTTGATATAAGAATATCGGCAGGCACTGTATTAGACACCTTATTCCTTAGGGGCTTTCCCAAAGCATAAGCAGAGCCTCATTTTCGCGCCGGTGTGGCGCACTTGTTTTTGAGAGGCATGGCATGCAGTCGCATGTGTGAGGAGCTCTGATACTTAGAAAAGACTTTCTGAAGGCGTCATTTGGTATCGTATTCCCCTTTGGGCTTGGTTGGGTCTCAGCAAAGCAGATACCAGGGACTGTAAAGGGGTTAAAGTTTAAAACGGCTCCGGTTCCGTTATTTTAAGGGTTAAAGCTTCCAAATTTGGTGTGCAATACTTTTAAGGCTTTAAGACACTGTGGTGAAAATTTGGTGAATTTTGCACAATTCCTTCATGTTTTTTCGCAATTGCAGTAATAAAGTGTGTTCAGTTTAAAATTTAAAGTGACAGTAACGGTTTTATTTTAAAACGTTTTTTGTACTTTGTTATCAAGTTTATGCCTGTTTAACATGTCTGAACTACCAGATAGACTGTGTTCTGAATGTGGGGAAGCCAGAATTCCTATTCATTTAAATAAATGTGATTTATGTGATAATGACAATGATGCCCAAGATGATTCCTCAAGTGAGGGGAGTAAGCATGGTACTGCATCATTCCCTCCTTCGTCTACACGAGTCTTGCCCACTCAGGAGGCCCCTAGTACATCTAGCGCGCCAATACTCCTTACTATGCAACAATTAACGGCTGTAATGGATAATTCTGTCAAAAACATTTTAGCCCAAATGAACACTTGTCAGCGTAAGCGCGGCTGCTCTGTTTTAGATACTGAAGAGCATGGCAACGCTGATACCAATATCTCTGAAGGGCCCCTAACCCAGTCTGATGGGGCCAGGGAGGTTTTGTCTGAGGGAGAAATTACTGATTCAGGGAACATTTCTCAACAGGCTGAACCTGATGTGATTGCATTTAAATTTAAGTTGGAACATCTCCGCATTCTGCTTAAGGAGGTATTATCCACTCTGGATGATTGTGACAAGTTGGTCATCCCAGAGAAACTATGTAAAATGGACAAGTTCCTAGAGGTGCCGGGGCTCCCAGAAGCTTTTCCTATACCCAAGCGGGTGGCGGACATTGTTAATAAAGAATGGGAAAGGCCCGGTATTCCTTTCGTCCCTCCCCCCATATTTAAAAAATTGTTTCCTTTGGTCGACCCTAGAAAGGACTTATGGCAGACAGTCCCCAAGGTCGAGGGGGCGGTTTCCACTTTAAACAAACGCACCACTATACCCATAGAGGATAGTTGTGCTTTCAAAGATCCTATGGATAAAAAATTAGAAGGTTTGCTTAAAAAGATGTTTGTTCAGCAGGGTTACCTTCTACAACCAATTGCATGCATTGTCCCTGTCGCTACAGCCGCATGTTTCTGGTTCGATGAGCTGATAAAGGCGGTCGATAGTGATTCTCCTCCTTATGAGGAGATTATGGACAGAATCAATGCTCTCAAATTGGCTAATTCTTTCACCCTAGACGCCACTTTGCAATTGGCTAGGTTAGCGGCTAAGAATTCTGGGTTTGCTATTGTGGCGCGCAGAGCGCTTTGGTTGAAATCTTGGTCGGCTGATGCGTCTTCCAAGAACAAGCTACTTAACATTCCTTTCAAGGGGAAAACGCTGTTTGGCCCTGACTTGAAGGAGATTATCTCTGATATCACTGGGGGTAAGGGCCACGCCCTTCCTCAGGATCGGCCTTTCAAGGCAAAAAATAAACCTAATTTTCGTCCCTTTCGTAGAAACGGACCAGCCCGAGGTGCTACGTCCTCTAAGCAAGAGGGTAATACTTCTCAAGCCAAGCCAGCTTGGAGACCAATGCAAGGCTGGAACAAGGGAAAGCAGGCCAAGAAACCTGCCACTGCTACCAAGACTGCATGAAATGTTGGCCCCCGATCCGGGACCGGATCTGGTGGGGGGCAGACTCTCTCTCTTCGCTCAGGCTTGGGCAAGAGATGTTCTGGATCCTTGGGCGCTAGAAATAGTCTCCCAAGGTTATCTTCTGGAATTCAAGGGACTTCCCCCAAGGGGGAGGTTCCACAGGTCTCAGTTGTCTTCAGACCACATAAAAAGACAGGCATTCTTACATTGTGTAGAAGACCTGTTAAAAATGGGAGTGATTCATCCTGTTCCATTAAGAGAACAAGGGATGGGGTTCTACTCCAATCTGTTCATAGTTCCCAAAAAAGAGGGAACGTTCAGACCAATCTTAGATCTCAAGATCTTAAACAAGTTTCTCAAGGTTCCATCGTTCAAGATGGAAACCATTCGAACTATTCTTCCTTCCATCCAGGAAGGTCAATTCATGACCACGGTGGACTTAAAGGATGCGTATCTACATATTCCTATCCACAAGGAACATCATCGGTTCCTAAGGTTCGCATTCCTGGACAAGCATTACCAGTTCGTGGCGCTTCCTTTCGGATTAGCCACTGCTCCAAGGATTTTCACAAAGGTACTAGGGTCCCTTCTAGCTGTGCTAAGACCAAGGGGCATTGCTGTAGTACCTTACTTGGACGACATTCTGATTCAAGCGTCGTCCCTTCCTCAAGCAAAGGCTCACACGGACATCGTCCTGGCCTTTCTCAGATCTCACGGATGGAAAGTGAACGTGGAAAAGAGTTCTCTATCTCCGTCAACAAGGGTTCCCTTCTTGGGAACAATAATAGACTCCTTAGAAATGAGGATATTTCTGACAGAGGCCAGAAAAACAAAGGTTCTAGACTCTTGTCGGATACTTCATTCCGTTCCTCTTCCTTCCATAGCTCAGTGCATGGAAGTGATCGGGTTGATGGTAGCGGCAATGGACATAGTTCCTTTTGCGCGCATTCATCTAAGACCATTACAACTGTGCATGCTCAGTCAGTGGAATGGGGATTATACAGACTTGTCTCCGAAGATACAAGTAAATCAGAGGACCAGAGACTCACTCCGTTGGTGGCTGTCCCTGGACAACCTGTCACAAGGGATGACATTCCGCAGACCAGAGTGGGTCATTGTCACGACCGACGCCAGTCTGATGGGCTGGGGCGCGGTCTGGGGATCCCTGAAAGCTCAGGGTCTTTGGTCTCGGGAAGAATCTCTTCTACCGATAAATATTCTGGAACTGAGAGCGATATTCAATGCTCTCAAGGCTTGGCCTCAGCTAGCGAGGGCCAAGTTCATACGGTTTCAATCGGACAACATTACAACTGTTGCGTACATCAACCATCAGGGGGGAACAAGGAGTTCCCTAGCGATGGAAGAAGTGACCAAAATCATTCTATGGGCGGAGTCTCACTCCTGCCACCTGTCCGCTATCCACATCCCAGGAGTGGAAAATTGGGAAGCGGATTTTCTGAGTCGTCAGACATTGCATCCGGGGGAGTGGGAACTCCATCCGGAAATCTTTGCCCAAGTCACTCAGCTGTGGGGCATTCCAGACATGGATCTGATGGCCTCTCGTCAGAACTTCAAAGTTCCTTGCTACGGGTCCAGATCCAGGGATCCCAAGGCGGCTCTAGTGGATGCACTAGTAGCGCCTTGGACCTTCAAACTAGCTTATGTGTTCCCGCCGTTCCCTCTCATCCCCAGGCTGGTAGCCAGGATCAATCAGGAGAGGGCGTCGGTGATCTTGATAGCTCCTGCGTGGCCACGCAGGACTTGGTATGCAGATCTGGTGAATATGTCATCGGCTCCACCTTGGAAGCTACCTTTGAGACGAGACCTTCTTGTTCAGGGTCCGTTCGAACATCCGAACCTGGTTTCACTCCAGCTGACTGCTTGGAGATTGAACGCTTGATCTTATCAAAGCGAGGGTTCTCAGATTCTGTTATCGATACTCTTGTTCAGGCCAGAAAGCCTGTAACTAGAA
This sequence comes from Bombina bombina, assembly GCF_027579735.1. NCBI lineage: Eukaryota > Metazoa > Chordata > Amphibia > Anura > Bombinatoridae > Bombina > Bombina bombina. Next base: position 956,805,852 of record NC_069499.1, read on the forward strand.
AGATTTACCACAAAATTTGGAAAAAATATATCTGTTGGTGTGAATCTAAAGGATTCCCTTGGGACAAGGTTAAGATTCCTAAGATTCTATCCTTCCTTCAAGAAGGATTGGAAAAAGGATTATCTGCAAGTTCCCTGAAGGGACAGATTTCTGCCTTGTCTGTGTTGCTTCACAAAAAGCTGGCAGCTGTGCCAGATGTTCAAGCCTTTGTTCAGGCTCTGGTTAGAATTAAGCCTGTTTACAAACCTTTGACTCCTCCTTGGAGTCTCAATTTAGTTCTTTCAGTTCTTCAGGGGGTTCCGTTTGAACCCTTACATTCCGTTGATATTAAGTTATTATCTTGGAAAGTTTTGTTTTTAGTTGCAATTTCTTCTGCTAGAAGAGTTTCAGAATTATCTGCTCTGCAGTGTTCTCCTCCTTATCTGGTGTTCCATGCAGATAAGGTGGTTTTACGTACTAAACCTGGTTTTCTTCCAAAAGTTGTTTCTAACAAAAACATTAACCAGGAGATTATCGTACCTTCTCTGTGTCCGAAACCGGTTTCAAAGAAGGAACGTTTGTTGCACAATTTGGATGTTGTTCGCGCTCTAAAATTCTATTTAGATGCTACAAAGGATTTTAGACAAACATCTTCCTTGTTTGTTGTTTATTCTGGTAAAAGGAGAGGTCAAAAAGCAACTTCTACCTCTCTCTCTTTTTGGATTAAAAGCATCATCAGATTGGCTTACGAGACTGCCGGACGGCAGCCTCCCGAAAGAATCACAGCTCATTCCACTAGGGCTGTGGCTTCCACATGGGCCTTCAAGAACGAGGCTTCTGTTGATCAGATATGTAGGGCAGCGACTTGGTCTTCACTGCACACTTTTACCAAATTTTACAAGTTTGATACTTTTGCTTCTTCTGAGGCTATTTTTGGGAGAAAGGTTTTGCAAGCCGTGGTGCCTTCCATTTAGGTGACCTGATTTGCTCCCTCCCTTCATCCGTGTCCTAAAGCTTTGGTATTGGTTCCCACAAGTAAGGATGACGCCGTGGACCGGACACACCTATGTTGGAGAAAACAGAATTTATGTTTACCTGATAAATTACTTTCTCCCACGGTGTGTCCGGTCCACGGCCCGCCCTGGTTTTTTTAATCAGGTCTGATAATTTATTTTCTTTAACTACAGTCACCACGGTACCATATGGTTTCTCCTATGCAAATATTCCTCCTTAACGTCGGTCGAATGACTGGGGTAGGCGGAGCCTAGGAGGGATCATGTGACCAGCTTTGCTGGGCTCTTTGCCATTTCCTGTTGGGGAGGAGAATATCCCACAAGTAAGGATGACGCCGTGGACCGGACACACCGTTGGAGAAAGTAATTTATCAGGTAAACATAAATTCTGTTTTTCCATCAGATTCCAATTAGGGACTGTACTGAAATGAACTGAAAAGTAACAGTCTCAGAGTGATTAGAGTCTCTTGTATCTGCTTTATTTTAAGTCTTGCATCAAGGTTGATCCTGTTATAATGCACGTTCACTCAAGCTGTTGACTATACCTTGAAACATTTAAATGATAAATAATCACTGAAGCATATTCTCTTGGGCTTTCTGTGCATTGCTCTTACAGCAGGTCATCATGTGGGAATAGGTTAATTGATTCTAATGTATTTAATGGGCATTGATGAAGAAAACCATCTGATGCTTGTAATAGAAAACATTATTTTCCTTCATATGTTTGTCCTATGAAGATTTTTTTTTTTTTTTATTGAAACTCCGTCCCAATATACGTTTTATTATTAGGGATGTGCATTCAGACTCTTTGTTATAAAGTGAATACTGAATATGGCTGCCACCAGCAGCATTTGGCTATTTTCGTAGCTGGATTTCTTTTTGTGAAAGTGCAACACAATAAGATCTGTTTAAATCCAGATCTTAGTGCGTGGCACTTTTCACAAGAACAAATCTAGCTCCGCAAATAGCCGAATGCTGCTGGCGGTTTCCATATTCGGCATTCGTTTTATAATGAAACGTCTGCTTGTACATCCCTTGATTAATGCAGTAGAAATGTCTTCCCTTGCTAATAACACAGCTGTATTGTTGACCAGAGATACAATCTGAGACACTTTACAAACAAATGGCTCAGTAAAATAAGCTGATCTCTCCAATGCCAGTAAAGTTTTGAGAATCTGGCTGATAGACTCAATATTCCATATGCATTTTTTCTATATGAATTGCGCACTTGTGGTACCTGTAGGTAACAAAAATCCTGCAAATTAGATAAGATGAACATATATATTATTCATACAAGTGTGTGATGTACAGTGTTAACCAACCCTGCAGCAATCACTAGTGTCACAAAGGGTTAACTGACCCTTTCCGCCATAACCAATTTGCCACAGTCTTGCCACTCTAGGCAAGCCTGTAACTTAGTTCAGTGAGTGCAAGAGTTAAATAACATACTAGTCTGTACTAGACCCAAATGTCTCTTTAATGCCACCCACACTAAACTGTCTCTGCTGCCAGCACTTTAAGATTATTAATAATATATATCTCACTGCAACAGGAAAAAAATTACAGAACCTACTACTTTACTAGAATAGCCTGTGCTCCAGGGTGATGAAGAATAGTCACACTACTCCCATGTAGAATGACAAAATTATTTTGCTAAAATCAGTTATACTTTTTTTTTTTTTTGCCCCCTGGGGTCAGGTTTCTGACCAGGTCCTTTCCATAGTGGGCAAGGAAAGTAGCCACCAATTTTTTTCACCATAAAAGGTCCTGAAGCCCTCGCTGAAGTTATTGAATAATTTACATTTGTTTTAGTAACGTATTCAGTACATATACCCATACGGGTCGAGGTCGATGGATCCTCTGGTGCGTCTAGTGACTCCTTGAAATTACCAGCTATTATATATCTTTCCTCCAATAATTGTTCTTCCTTGCGTTGTGGCTCGCCTGTCACAAGAAAGGACTTTGGCCACTCTTATAGCTCCTGCGTAGCCATGCAGGACTTGGTATACCGATATGGTTCGGTTTCCAGTGCTGCCCCATGGCATCTTCCTCTTAGACTAATTCTACTGGTGCAAGGTCCATTCTTTCATCAATGTCTTCAATCTCTCTGCTTAACTGCATGGAGGTTGAACGGCTGATTCTTTCTCAAAGAGGATTTTCGGACTCCGCAATTGAGACCTTAATTCAAGTGCTTATACCAGTCACAAGAAAAATATACCACAAGGCATGTATTTTTCTTGGTGTTTGGATAGGGCTATTTTTAGCATTCTATTCGGATTCCTCATATTTTGCAATTTCTTCAGGGAGGTCTGTATAAGGGTCTCTTTGCTAGTTCAATAAAGGGTCAGATATGAGCTCTTTCGGTGCTGTTTTATAGGAAAATAGCTAGTCTGCCGGATGTTCAAGCTTTTATTCAGGCTTTTGTTTGCATTAGGCCAATGGTTCGTTCTCCATCTACCCCTTGGAAGCTTAATCTGGTATTGAGAATTCTTCAGTCTGTTAATGAGCCAATGCTTGGCCAAGAGAGATCCTAAATTGTCTACGTTGTCGTGTGAATCTCCAGAATAAAGCGCTGTGCACAGTTGCTGTTTTTTTACAGAAGGTGGTATCCTCAGCCAACGTTAATAAGGAAATTGTTGTTCCTTCACTTTGTTCTAATCCCAAATCTTTCAAAAAGAGATTACTGCATAATATTGATGTGGTTAGGGCTTTGAAGTTCTATCTTCAAGCAACTAAGGATTTCCGTCAAGCCTCCAGTCTTTGTTTTGTATTCGGGTGCACGAAAAGGTCACAAATAGGGCTGCAACTAACGATTATTTTCATAATCGATTAATCGGCCGATTATTTTTTCGATTAATCGACTAATCTGATAAAAAAAGAATCAATAATTGTTTCCTATATTTTAAATAAAATCCACATACTGAGTGTTACAAATATAAACTTCAGACTAAAACTTTACATTAACACAACTGTTTGTCCAATTTTTAAGCAGCAGAGAACAGTTTTATAATTAAACAAAACAAAAACAAAACCTGTTTGAAAAGAGGTAGAACTAGAAAGAGACTATCACTGTTAATAACATTCTGTTATTCACTCTTTCAGAAACTTTGCATTGAAATGCAAAAATCTCAACATGTTCACATGCTTCTGGCTAAGGCTGGTTCTCTGTTTGCAGCTATATTTCCTGCAGCAGAGAAAAGGCACTAAGATGGTGTTGAGGTGCTTGAGATGTATAAGTAGGGTTTTGCCAATTTCACCAAAGTGGTATATTTATCTTTGTTAGCTTTTCACCTTGGCAAGGGGCCTATCAATAAAGTAACCCTTGACTTCATTCTTACATAAAAAAATATCTTGACTATATATATATGCAATGGTAAATAACCAGCTATAATGTTAGGGGGAAATATCTAGTCCGCTCTAAAAATAACAGATATATACATATAGGTTGAATCTGGTACATATTATCACAATATATTAAAAATATAGAAAAACAATAAAAAACAAATCAAATGCGCTAAGGACTGTATATCAATAACAGGACAATGCCTTACACATTTATTTTTACAGTACATATAATCAGCAATAACAAGCAATACGCTAATAATCTTGCAAACAGATAATAGTGCACATCAATTTAGGGGCTAGGTGTAAATAACAAACTCAGCACTATATTATGCAAAGCATAGTTCCAAATCACCTGATTTAATATAAACAATCCAAATGATGACTATTATATCTGGGATAGTTGTAAACGTATACTGTCCTGAAAAAGTGAAAAGAAGACATCTGTAGATGTCCTTTAGGCTAAGGACATAACCATAAAACACAATACCATGTGCAGGAGTTCATTGGAGTGAAGCAGCTGGTGTTGTGCACAGACCAACTAATTGATTATGAGATTCGTTGACAACTATTTTCATAATCGATTATTATCGATTATGACGATTAGTTGTTGCAGTCTAGTCAGAAGGCTAGGTCTGTTTAGTTGTTTTGTTTATGAAGTCTCATTTGTTTGCTTTTGGAGGCTGCTTAGTGGCTACATCATGGGCGTTTAAGCATGAGGCTTCAGTAGAATAAAGTTTAAGGGCGGCAACATTATCTTCTTTACACACTTTTACCAGTTCGATACTTTTGGAAGGAGGTTATACCTGGAACATAGGAGTCTGCCTTTTTCTCCTTATTTTTTTTGTTTTTTGCACTATACAGCTTGGGTATAGGTTCCCAAGTATAATATTGTAGACTCTCACAACCATTAGAAAGAAAACATAATTTATTATTACCTGATAAATTTGTTTCTTGGTTGTGAGAGTCCATGAACCTGCCCATGTGTTTTTCAGTTGTGGTAGTTTTTGTTTGCATCTGTTTACTCCAGTTATCTCCGGTCTTTCTTTCTCTTTTATCTGGGTAATACATACTACTGGGAGAGAGAAGAAAGTGAAAGGGATATTTAAAGCTCTGGTTTGGGGTGTCTTTGCCGCCTCCTGGTGGCCAGGTGAGGTATTCCCAAGTTTAAGTTTGTGGACTCTCACAACCAAGAAAGAAATTTGTCGGTTAAGAATAAATTGTTCTTTAGAAGCACAACAGAAATCTATTGTAATTACAAGGTGTTTACTGTCCATTTAACTTTGATCAGCTACAGTATAATCAGTTTTCTAGTTTCTTTAAAGAGAATAATTTGATCTCTGTGAATAATTGTGTCCCCAAATGACATTGTCCAATTGTTTATGGCCTAGAACCCAGCATGGGGGAGACTGAAGATGTGAGGAGTTTCTCCATCCTGTGAACAGTCACTATGTAGCCAGCAATATTAAATATGAATATATCTCTGCAGAAAACATTATCACTATCCATAATCATGTATTTCAGGTGCTGGGAACAGCAGTTATCCAATGAGCTACATGGAAGTTGCCAGCTAGTTTAACTGGGAGTTATTATGTTTGGTGCCTATGGATTGCTAATTTAGTCATGAAATGTGTGACCTATTTTTTCATGTAGTGGTCACACTGTATGCTCCAGGAGTGTTTGTATGTTTCTCTAGGGCAAAGATCTCTAATCCAACAGGCAAACCAGACCAGGGTAAGATACTGTAACATGAGCAGTTTCCAGGTACCCGATGGGGTCGGTCATGTGACCTGGACTGGGTATAAAGTAGTGTTTGATTGCAACACATGGGAGATTTGCACTTAACAACAAAAAGGAAAATAAGGATTTGGGAATTCCCACAGTTTACGGTTTCTGTATTTAATCCATTTTATTTTTGATAATCATGGTTTGCAATTGTGTGTGACTTGTTTCATTGCATGGTAACAAAGAGCAGCGCTCCAGGAAAACCTCCTTAATCAGTATAATGCCAAGAGAGCTTAGCCGTTTTTTTCAAGCCATCACACATCTGCACTATCAAAATATCTGTTTCTTCGATGATGTCACTAGCCGGTGCTGGATTAAAGGGACTTAATACGTATATTTTTTTTTAATATGAAATAGCTGCTTTTGTTCTTTGAAACTTATTCGAATAGGTTGAGCTTCCAAGGAAATCTGTTTTCTTTTACAAGATATGCCGAGTCCACGGGTTTCATCCTTACTTGTGGGATATTATCCTCCTAACAGGAAGTGGCAAAGAGCACCACAGCAGAGCTGTTATATAGCTCCTCCCTTAACTCCTCCCCCAGTCATTCTCTTTGCCTATGCTAGTAATAGGAAGGGTAAAGTGTTAGTGGTGATAAAATAATAGTTTTTTTTTCTTCAAGAAGTTTTTTATTTTTAATGGTACCGGTGAGTACTATTTAGTTCAGGGAGGATATGGAAGAAGAATTCCCCCTGAATTTGATGATCTTAGCAGTAGTTACTAAGGTCCATTATGGTTCCCACAGATCTGAAGGTAATATGGGAAAGATCTTCAGTGTGGAGGACTGTCTCATGCAGCAAGCCGCATGTGAGGTATGTTTCAGCCTTTTATTTTCTGAGGAAACTTTGTATGTCAGAATTGGCTGTATTAGTTCCTTATAATGGGAACAAGGTAAGCAGTAGTCCTGTAAGGGTAAAGGGAGTTGCTGTCCTACTGGGTGTCTTCAACTGACATTTTTGCAGCACTTTATATACGCAGCATTTTATTGACACTGGGATTTTGTTTCAATTATAACCTTTGATAAGGGCTCATGAAAGAGACTTTATTTGGTAAATATATAGTTTGGGAACCACATGGCTGTTATTAACCGCTTCCCATGCGGTAGTTTAGTTTTTTAGTGCGACATCCATTGTGGGCGGGGCCTATTTTTGCGCCTCAGTTGCACAGTTTACTTTGAAGGAGACAGCAGACATTAGCTCCGGTTGGGCCCTATCTGTGTTCTATACTATCCGGATTGGTGTCGATTCGTTTGGCAGATTTCTGGGGGCAGGTAGGCGCCACAGCAGAGCTGTGGCAAGGTACAGGGGTCATTTTTCAGCAATTTATAATATTTTTGCTTGAATGTTCCTGTAAAGAGTAAATTACTTCTTGCATATAGTATGCAATAATTTTTGGAAACTCTGCTTATTCTTACTTTTGAACGATTATAGACGTTTTTAAGTGTGTTTGAGAAAAAAATGTGTGGTTTTAATTCTTAAAGGCGCAGTAACCGGTTTTTATAAATTTAATTTTTTGCAATAAATAAAGTGTTTTCAACTGTTGTAGTTATTACTACTTTGTTTAAAATGTCTGACATTGAGGAAACTCATTGCTCTATGTGTTTGGAAGCCATTGTGGAACCCCCACTTACATTGTGTACCACTTGTACTGATAGAGCCTTACACTGTAAAGATCATATTTTAGGAAATGATAGTATGTCTAAGGATGATTCTCAGTCTGTAGAGAATCAGGATATGCAATCCAATTCTCCCCAAGTGTTGCAACCTTTAACAACCACACAAGTGACGTCTAGTACTTCTAATGCGTCTAGTTCTTTTACTCTGCAAGATATGGCTGCAGTTATGTCCACTACTCTCACTGAGGTATTATCTAAACTGCCAGTTTTGCAAGGTAAACGCAGTAGGCCAGGTATTAATGTAAATACTGAACCCTCTGATGCTTTAGTAGCCATTTCTGATGTACCCTCACAATGCTTTGAATTGGGGGGTCAGGGAATTATTACCTCAGACAGATACGGACTTGACGTCCTTTAAATTTAAACTTGAACACCTTCGCCTGTTGCTCAGGGAGGTCCTAGCGACTCTGGATGATTGTGAACCTATTACAATTCCCCCAGAAAAATTATGTAAGATGGATAAATATCTAGAAGTACCTACTTACACTGATGTTTTTCCGGTTCCTAAAAGAATTTCGGAAGTTGTTAAAAAGGAATGGGATAGACCAGGCATACCGTTCTCTCCCCCTCCTAATTTTAAGAAAATGTTCCCTATATCAGACACCATCAAGGACTCTTGGCAAACGGTCCCTAAGATGGAGGGAGCAATATCTACTCTAGCTAAGCGTACAACTATACCTATTGAGGACAGTTGTGCTTTCAAAGACCCTATGGATAAAAAGTTAGAGGGTCTTCTAAAGAAATTATTTATTCACCAGGGATTCTTGTTACAACCTATTGCCTGTATTGTTCCAGTAACTACTGCGGCGGCTTTCTGGTTTGACGCCCTTGAGGAGTCTCTGAAAGTAGAGGCCCTTAGAGGACATTTTGGACAGAATTAAAGCTCTCAAGCTAGCTAATTCTTTTATCACAGATGCTGCTTTTCAGATTGCTAAATTAGCAGCAAAAAATGCAGGCTTTGCCATTTTGGCGCGCAGAGCGCTATGGTTTAAAATCATGGTCTGCTGATGTATCATCAAAATATAAGCTTTTAACTATTCCTTTCAAGGGTAAAACCCTATTTGGCCCTGAATTGAAATAAATAATTTCAGACATTACTGGAGGTAAAGGCCACGCCCTACTTCAAGACAAACCCCTTAAAATGAGGGGTAAACAAAATAATTTTCGTTCCTTTCGAAATTTCAGAGGAGTACCCTCTGCTTTCCCTTCCTCTACTAAACAGGAAGGAAATTTTGCTCAATCCAAGTTTGTCTAGAGACCTAACCAGACCTGGAATAAGGGTAAACAAGCCAAGAAGCCCGCTGCTGCTACCAAGACAGCATGAAGGGGCAGCCCCCGACCCGGGACCGGATTTAGTAGGGGGCAGACTTTCTCTCTTTGCTCAGGCCTGGGCAAGAGATGTGCAGGACCCCATGGCATTAGAAATTGTGACCCGGGGTATCAACTGGAATTCAAGGATTTTCTCCCAAGGGGGAGATTCCACCTTTCACGTTTGTCTGTAGACCAGACAAAAAGAGAGGCGTTCGTACGCTGTGTAAAAGACCTCTATACCATGGGGGTTATTTGTCCAGTTCCAAAACGGGGACAGGGGTTTTACTCAAACCTTTTCGTGGTCCCCAAAAAAAGAGGGTACTTTCAGGCCTATTATAGATCTAAAATGTCTAAACAAATTTCTCAGAGTCCCATCGTTCAAGATGGAGACTATATGAACAATCTTACCAATGATCCAGGAGGGTCAATTCATGACCACCGTGGACCTAAAGGAGGCGTACCTTCACATTCCTATCCACAAGGATCATCATCAGTTTCTAAGGTTTGCCTTTCTGGACAATCATCAGTTCGTGGCCCTTCCCTTCGGGTTGGCCACAGCTCCCAGAATTTTCACAAAGGTGTTAGGGTCCCTTCTGGCGGTCCTCAGGCCGCGGGGCATAGCAGTGACGCCCTATCTGGACGATATCTTGATTCAGGCGTCAACTTATCTATCCAAATCTCACACGGACATAGTGTTGTCTTTTCTGAGAACTCACGGTTGGAAAGTGAATGTGGAAAAAGTTCACTTGTTCCACAAACAAGAGTTCCATTCTTGAGAACTTTGATAGACTCGGTAGACATGAAAAATTTTCTGACGGAGGTCAGAAAATAAAAAATTCTAATCACTTGCCGATCTCTTCAGTCCATTCCTCAGCCATCAGTAGCTCAGTGTATGGAGGTCATTGGATTAATGGTAGCAGCAATGGACATCGTTCCATTTGCTCGCTTTCATCTCAGACCACTGCAGCTGTGCATGGTCAGACAGTGGAATGGGGATCATGCAAATTTATCTCCTCAGATAAATCTGGATCAAGAGACCAGAGAGTCTCTTCTTTGGTGGTTGTCACAGAATCATCTGTCCCAGGGAATGTGCTTCCGCAGGCCATCGTGGGTTATAGTGACAAAGGACGCCAGCCTCTTGGGCTGGGGTGCGGTCTGGAATTCCCTGAAGGCTCAGGGGTCTTGGACTCCCATGGAATCTCAATTACCAATCAATATTCTGGAACTGAGAGCAATATTCAATGCGCTTCAGGCGTGACCTCAGTTGGCTTCGGCCAAATTCATAAGATTCCAGTCTGACAACATCACGACTGTAGCATATATCAATCATCAGGGGGGAACAAGAAGTTCTCTAGCGATGAGAGAGGTATCAAAGATAATCAGATGGGCGGAGAACCATCTATCGGCAATCTATATCCCAGGTGTAGAGAACTGGGAAGCGGATTTTCTAAGTCGTCAGACTTTTCATCCGGGGGAGTGGGAACTTCATCTGGAGGTGTTTGCATCATTGATTCAACAATGGGGCATGCCGGAATTAGATCTGATGGCATCTCGACAGAATGCCAAACTTCCACATTATGGATCCAGGTCAAGGGATCCCCAGGCCGTACTGATAGATGCTCTAGCTGTACCTTGGTCGTTCAACCTGGGATATGTGTTTCCATCAATCCCTCTCCTGCCCCGTGTGATTGCAAGAATCAAACAGGAGGGAGCTTCAGTAATTCTAATAGCACCTGCGTGGCCACGCAGGACTTGGTATGCGAGTCTAGTGGACATGTCGTCGTCCCTGCCACCGTGGAAACTGCCATTGAGACAGGATCTTCTCATTCAAGGTCCGTTCCAACATCCAAATCTAAATTCTCTGCAGCTGACTGCCTGGAGATTGAACGCTTGATTTTATCTAAGCGGGGTTTCTCGCAGTCGGTTATTGATACTTTGGTTCAGGCTCGCAAGCCTGTCACAAGAAAGATTTACCATAAGATATGGTGTAAATATCTTTATTGGTGCGAATCCAAGGGCTACTCATGGAGTAAGATTAGGATTCCTAGGATTTTGTCCTTTCTCCAAGAAGGATTGTAGAAGGGTTTATCCGCTAGTTCCTTAAACGGACAAATTTCTGCTTTGTCAATTTTACTACACAAGCGTCTGTTCCAGACGTGCAGTCTTTTTGTCAGGCTTTGATCAGAATCAAGCCAGTGTTTAAGCCATGGAGTTTGAATTTAGTTCTCAATGTTCTTCAAGGGGTTCTGTTTGAACCCATGCATTCCATAGATATTAAGCTTTTATCTTGGAAAGTTTTGTTTTTAGTTGCTATCTCTTCTGCTTGAAGAGTTTCTGAGCTTTCTGCGTTACAATGTAATTTGCCTTATCTTATATTCCATTCTGATAAGGTGGTTTTGCGTACTAAACCTGGATTCCTTCCTAAGGTTGTTTCAAAAAAGAATATTAATCAGGAAATTATTGTTCCTTCCTTGTGTCCTAATCCTTCTAAGGAACGTCTGTTGCTTAACTTGGACGTGGTTCGTGCCTTGAAGTTTTACTTACAAGCGACCAAGGATTTCCGTCAAACATCTTCTCTATTCATTGTTTATTCTGGAAAGCGTAGGGGTCAAAAAGCTACGGCTACCTCTCTCTCTCTCTTTTTGGCTGAAAAGCATCATCCGCCTGGCATATGAGACTGCTGGACAGCAGCCTCCTAAAAAAATTACGGCTCATTCTACTAGAGCTGTGGCTTCCACATGGGCTTTCAAAAACGATGCTTCTGTTGAACAGATTTGTAAGGCTGCGACTTGGTCCTCCCTTCATACTTTTTCCACATTTTACAAATTTGATACTTTTGCTTCTTCTGAGGCTATTTTTGGGAGAAAGGTTCTTCAAGCAGTGGTGCCTTCCGTTTAGGCTCCTGTCTTGTCCCTCCCTTTCATCCGTGTCCTAAAGCTTTGGTATTGGTATCCCACAAGTAAGGATGAAACCCGTGGATTCGGCATATCTTGTAAAAGAAAAGGAAATTTATGCTTACCTGATAAATTGATTTCTTTTACGATATGCCGAGTCCACGGCCCGCCCTGTCATTTTAAGACCGGATTTATTTTATTTTTCAAAACTTCAATCACCTATGCACCTTTTAGCTTTTCCTTTCTCTTCCTATACCTTCGGTCGAATGAATGGGGGGAGGAGTTAAGGGAGGAGCTATATAACAGCTCTGCTGTGGTGCTCTTTTCCACTTCCTGTTAGCAGGAGGATAATATCCCACAAGTAAGGATGAAACCCGTGGACTCGGCATATCGTAAAATAAATCAATTTATCGGGTAAGCATAAATTTCCTTTTCCTTATTTTATCACTTTCTGTACACACTCACATTTCATTATATCATGTCTTTTTACCAAAGTCCAATAATTAGAACAATTGAAAATTAACATTGTATTACTTGTCTCTCCTAACATCCACTGGGAGTGTAATTTCTCATCCAGTAGTTTTGTGAGGTCACGAATGAGAAGATGTTGGCCGCGAGTGGTATTTAGCAAAAAGAAATCTGGCTCTGAAAATAGTCACAGTGCAACACACTGCAATAGCTGAATGTCGTTGGTGGCCGCCATCTTTCCCATTCATGACCTCATGAAACTGCCGAATGCACATCCCTTGCAATGTCTTCTGCTGCGTATGGTTACACTACTTTTTTCTATAGCCAATACTTAAGTATAGAAACTTTCAGTACAGGTAGGGATACCACAAGAAAAAATAAGCTATTTCATATGCCAAAGTAAAGGTAAATAATCTATTTGTAAACCATTTAAAACACTCCAGCAGGTACATTGGATCATTTGGGACAAATTAAAGGAGAAACAAAATATAGGATACACTGTCCCTTTTTTAAGGTGGTGTTTTTTTTTTTTTTGTTTTTTTTTTAGTGAACTGTGCTAGAAGATATCTGTCATTTCTAATTTATAGATCAAATTCAAAAGTGTATACACCTGTTATGGCTTACAACATTGTTCCACATCTTGAAGTAACTTCAGTAGTAGTGCACAGAGAAAATGTGGGTCAGCCAGTTTATCTGGATTGTCAACATGTGTTTGCACACACTTTATAAAGATTCTTGCTCTAACTTGAAAGGATAATAGTGTGTGTATGTGTGGGGATAGAGATATATGTATGTGTGTATATATGCACACACACACACACACACACACACACACACATGTTTGTAGATTTTATGCTTTGCTTAGGTGTTCTTTCTTAGATCTTGCTAACTCGGCGCAGGAGAGTAATGTAATACCTGGATTGTTCCTAGCAAAATAAAGTATTTGTGCTAATATTTTTTTGTGCTTAGTAATTCTGTATAATCATGGATACATTTTATTGTCACCTATAAAGTATCTTGTTATTGTGACCAAGAATGAGTTGGTGATGTACATGACACTAATAATACAAGGGTGTGAAATTTACATAGTCCTGTGCATGGGACATGCAGCTGTATTATCTAGTGGCTTTTATATTTATTTTTATTTACGCAGTTTAAAATTAGCTTTTAAAGCTAACACTGTATTTTTCGGCTCTATAAAATCTTTAGTATGTGTGTCATTTTTGACAAGGAGTTCCCTGGCACGTGTTCTCCAGCCCTCAGATGATTAAACTCTTTGCTTTCTAAATGCTTGTTTCAATTTCTAAGAAATGGTTAATAGTCTACTTTGTTCTCATACTGTTCCTGCATATACAGATTGATTCAATTTTGCCAGTGTACGTGCCAAGAAAGTAGTTGCCGGCATGCTAATGCCGTCTGCATCCTCCCACCCACATTGTGTCTCTTTCACTGTTCCAAGCTCAGTAATGAAACAGACAGGGGTCTAAATTTCATTGAAGATTTCAAGATTAACCCAGGCAGTTAGTGAAGGATTCAAACTACCCTTAAGAGCAGTGTTTCTTAACAGCTGGTTTGTACATTTGGTGCTGTTGTATGGAGCGGGGTGGTAAACACCTCCATGCAGAAAGACTGATCACAGGCATGGAACAAACATATCGCTGTTAATTTAACTGGTTTGCAGATGCTTTACTGAAACAGGTGCATCATTAATTTTTAGTATTTTGTGATATGATTTTCACAGTGCATATGCTGCCCCCTGTTGTTGAGGGTTTATATCTAAACACCAAAACATCATTTTCTTATATATATATATCGGTCATTCTAGGATTACTGCCAGGAAGGGAGGTCAAAATAGCGCGGTCTTGTTGATATAGATAGATATATACACACAGTCCAACAGCGTGCACTCACCATCCAGGCAACACAAAGGGTGCAGGCTAAAATCTCAATAATTCAAAAAAGGCATGCACTCATTGGATTTTTAATGTGCGTTATTGTGCACAAATCAAATATTCATATTGGTGACGTTTTGGGGATCATCAGACTGTGTCTGTATGTCTGTATATGTATATGTGAGAGAGCTATAGATATATATATATATAGATAGATAGATAGATAGCTAGAGAGAGAGATAGAGAGATAGATAGATAGAGATAGAGAGATATAGAGATAGATAGATAGAGATAGATAGATATAGATAGATATAGATAGAGAGATAGATATAGATAGAGAGATAGATATAGATAGAGAGATAGATATAGATAGAGAGATAGATATAGATAGAGAGATAGATATAGATAGAGAGATAGATATAGATAGAGAGATAGATATAGATAGAGAGATAGATATAGATAGAGAGATAGATATAGATAGAGAGATAGATATAGATAGAGAGATAGATATAGATAGAGAGATAGATATAGATAGAGAGATAGATATAGATAGAGAGATAGATATAGATAGAGAGATAGATATAGATAGAGAGATAGATATAGATAGAGAGATAGATATAGATAGAGAGATAGATATAGATAGAGAGAGAGATAGAGTAGAGAGAGAGAGAGAGAGAGAGAGATAGAGGAGAGAGAGAGAGAGAGAGATAGAGGAGAGAGAGAGATAGAGGAGAGAGAGAGATAGAGGAGAGAGAGAGAGAGAGGAGAGAGAGAGATAGAGGAGAGAGAGAGAGAGAGGAGAGAGAGAGAGAGAGGAGAGAGAGAGAGAGGAGAGAGAGAGAGAGAGGAGAGGAGAGAGAGGAGAGAGAGGAGAGAGAGAGAGAGGAGAGAGAGATAGAGAGAGGAGAGAGAGAGAGATAGAGAGAGAGAGATAGAGGAGAGAGAGAGAGAGAGATAGAGGAGAGAGAGAGAGAGAGATAGAGGAGAGAGAGAGAGAGAGATAGAGGAGAGAGAGAGAGAGAGATAGAGGAGAGAGAGAGAGATAGAGGAGAGAGAGAGAGAGAGATAGAGGAGAGAGAGAGAGAGAGAGGAGAGAGAGAGAGAGATAGAGGAGAGAGAGATAGAGGAGAGAGAGAGAGAGAGATAGAGGAGAGAGAGAGATAGAGGAGAGAGAGAGAGATAGAGGAGAGAGAGATAGAGGAGAGAGAGAGAGAGAGAGAGAGAGAGAGAGAGAGAGAGAGAGAGAGAGAGAGAGAGAGATAGAGGAGAGAGAGAGAGATAGAGGAGAGAGAGAGAGAGAGATGTAGAGAGAGATAGATGTAGAGAGAGAGATAGGTGTAGGGGGAGGTATGGATATAGATATTGTGACAGGGTACAGGACAATGTGTATATTAGTCAGAGGTTACAAAGAGCAATCTATCCCGGTTGTTAAGTGGTTAATGTTTTTCTGTTAGCTAGTACACCTGTTCCTTGTTAATTAGGCCCAGGGCTATATCATAGCTCTGAGAAAGCAGTTAGGGGTCTCAGTATCAGGCTGCACTGGGATGGTGCATGTAGAGACCTGTAAAGGACCTGTCTACATGGAAGTTAAAGGTCTGGTTAGAAAACTGTTTTTGGTAAAGCCGTGAATGCTTGCTTGTTTTTCACTGGGGCCAGTAGCTGGACCAGTAATAATAGTTAGGGAAACTACCGTTAGTCAGTCTCCTAACAGAAGTAGGTCTTTTTGTTTTGTATTTTCTGTTGTATTTATCATTTAAAGGGGAAGTATACCCTGACTCTGGAAAAGACTGTTATACTTTTATTAAAGAAACATTTCATACAAAATACAGTTGCCTCACCGTATTTGCAGTGGCCTTTCCACTATATATAGAGAGAGAAAATTGTGATTTAAAAAAAACCAAAACGCGCGATTGTGATTTAATCGCAATTTTTTTTTTTTTTTTTTTTTTTTTTTACTATAACATATTAATTTTTCAATAAAAAGTTTAACACTACAGAATCTTAATGTACATGTTTCTCAATGTCCAATACACTCTTGGAGCATGAAAATACAAACCACAAAATAGTTAAAATAAAATTAACCTCCTGTGCTGTTGTTACATAGTAGCAACTTGCCAGTTCTTAGGTCTTCTGACACACCATTGTCATGTTTTCTTGTACAGTCATTCTAACTGTGGTATGATTAACATATGAAGCACTGTATGCATGGAGAAACCTGAAAACTGCTGCTGACTTGATTTTTGACTGATGATTTGTTTTTCTAAGTGTAGTAATTTAGGTAGTACAATGCACACTGCTTCATGTGTTAATCATTTAGCTGAGTGACTATCCACCCAGGAAAACATGAAGGATGTGGCACTGACAAGGTCAATCCTGATATTCTGCACTGCCTGTCATATTACATCACACAGCTATTCTGTAGTACATAACAGAACACTAATATAGTTAGAGTACATAATACAAACAAGTGAACTCAAGACACACAAAGCTAATTGAAATTAATTTAGCTATTGGCCTGTTCTTATCACATTGTTCATGTCCATGTTATCTTGGGCAGTCAGTTTAGCTGTGGTATGAGTAACAAATGAAGCAGTGTATGCACAGAGAAACATGAAAACTGCTGCTGACTTGATTTTTGACAGATTCATTTAATTGCTTTTTGACTGATTTGTGTTTCTAAGTGTAGTAATTTAGGTAGTTCAATGCACAGTGCTTCATGTGTTAGTCATTTAGCTGAGTGACTATCCAGGAAAACATGAGGGATGTGGCATTGACAAGGTGAATCCTGCAACCTGTTTTTAACATCCATGCATCAACTAATAGAAGCAGCACTGCAGCATATTACAGTAAGACAGAGTACATTTTTCAAATTTAAAAGAGAGAATACAATACAAAACATTGGAAGTTGAAACCTGCCCTGGTTATGGCATTTATGGCACGGTTTCATCTTCTACATTCATCTATTACTTTGCATAGGGGACTGCTGATTGCTTGACTTGGAATCTGCACGACTGCCTTCTGATATCAGACATCACCCTGGCCTTGATGCTTGTAATTTGATCCGCATTTATGTAGGTTGTTTTGAATCGTGGATCAGGGAATGATGCCATATCTAGCAGATCTTGAGTATCTTCATCTTCATAATTTCTATTCATATATTCAAGAATTTTGGATTATAGTGTCTTGGTAAGGTCAGAATCATTTTCCTCCAGTTTTTTTTTTTGGGGGTTTAATAGATGCAGAACTGGTTTCACATATGATACACTGACTTAGTTTTCTCCAGAAGGAATTGCGAGATGGCAGTTGGTATCTCTTGTCGAGGGTGTGTGTGTTTCATTCTTTTGAAGCCTTGTTTACTAACCGTGTATAAGGGCTGCATGATTATTTGCGGATGCGATTTAAAACCACGATTAATCGCTGCGGTTTTAAAACCGCAAGAGCATGCAATTTCTAGCTCCGCCCCATTTGACGTCACCTATGACTTACAGGAGGGCCGCCGACTTGCCCTGCCTGCCTTGCGACATTGAGCGCTGTTATGCGGATTACAGGGAGGGGGTTGCGCTGTGGCTGTTGTGGGATACAGGGAGGGGGGTGGTCTGTGTCTTAAGTGGGTTGGGGACTGATGGTGGTTACAGGCGGTGCTTATGATGTTAAAGAGGGTGTGGGGTTACAGTGGGAGCTGATGGGGTCTTATGTAGATTAGAGGGAGGGTGCAATTTTTTCCTTTCAAATTGCCCAGCCCTACCGTGTATGCAGACACCATGTCTTTGCATATATAATATGCAATAGCATTGGTTATTTCTGTATACCTTTTCTCTTGCGAGGTGTATCCAGTCCACGGATTCATCCTTTACTTGTGGGATATTCTCATTCCCTACAGGAAGTGGCAAAGAGAGCACACAGCAGAGCTGTCCATATAGCTCCCCCTCTAGCTCCACCCTCCAGTCATTCTCTTTGCCGGCTCTAAGCACTAGGGTCTCTCTCGGGAGGGTAAAGTGAATGTGGGACCTCATATGAGGAAATTATGGATAGAATTAAGGCTCTAAAGCTAGCTAATTCTTTTATCACTGACGCCGCTTTCCAAATAGTTAAGTTAGCGGCAAAAAATTCAGGTTTCGCCATTTTGGCGCGCAGGGCGCTATGGCTAAAGTCCTGGTCGGCCGATGTGTCGTCTAAATCCAAGCTTTTGAACATCCCTTTCAAAGGAAAGACACTCTTCGGGCCTGAATTGAAAGAGATTATTTCAGAAATCACCGGGTGAAAAGGCCATTCTCTCCCACTGGACAAGTCCTTTAAGACAAAGAACAAAGCAAATCTACCATAAGATATGGCGGAAATATCTTTGTTGGTGTGAATCCAAGGGTTACTCATGGAGTAAGATTAGGATTCCCAGGATATTGTCCTTTCTCCAAGAAGGATTGGAGAAAGGATTGTCAGCGAGTTCCTTAAAAGGACAAATATCTGCTTTGTCCATCCTGTTACACAAGCGTCTGGCAGAAGTACCAGACTTCAAGAGTTTGCTCAGGCTTTAGTCAGAATCAAGCCTGTCTGTAAACCTGTGGCTCCGCCATGGAGTTTGAATCTAGTTCTTTCAGTTCTTCAAGGGGTTCCGTTTGAACCTTTACATTCCATAGACATTAAGTTGTTATCTTGGAAAGTTTTGTTTTTGGTAGCTATCTCTTCTGCTAGAAGAGTTTCAGAATTATCTGCCTTACAGTGTGGTTCACCTTACCTGGTGTTCCACGCAGATAAGGTAGTTTTGCGTACCAAGCCTGGTTTTCTTCCTAAAGTTGTTTCTAACAAGAATATTAACCCGGAAATAGTTGTTCCTTCTCTGTGTCCTAATCCATCTTCGAAGAAGGAACGTCTTTTACACAATCTTGACGTAGTTCGTGTTTTAAAGTTCTATTTACAAGCAACTAAGGATTTCAGACAAACATCTTCCTTGTTTGTTGTCTATTCTGGTAAGAGGAGAGCATCATCCGTTTCGCCTATGAGACTGCTGGCCAGCAGTCTCCTGAAAGAAGTACTGCTCATTCTACCAGAGCAGTGGCTTCCACATGGGCTTTCAAAAATGAGGCTTCTGTTGAACAGATTTGTAAGGCAGCGACTTGGTCTTCACTGCATACTTTTGCCAAATTTTGCAAATTCGATACTTTTGCTTCTTCGGAGGCTATTTTTGGGGGAGAGGTTTTGCAAGCAGTGGTGCCTTCCGTTTAAGGTACCTGTCTTGTTCCCTCCCTTCATCCGTGTCCTAAAGCTTTGGTATTGGTATCCCACAAGTAAAGGATGAATCAGTGGACTGGATACACCTTGCAAGAGAAAACAGAATTTATGCTTATCTGATAAATTACTTTCTCTTGCGGTGTATCCAGTCCACGGCCCGCCCTGGCATTTAAGTCAGGTAATTTTTTTTTAATTTAAACTACAGTCACCACTGCACCCTATGGTTTCTCCTTTTTCTTCCTAACCTTTGGTCGAATGACTGGGGGGTGGAGCTAGAGGGGGAGCTATATGGACAGCTCTGCTGTGTGCTCTCTTTGCCACTTCCTGTAGGGAATGAGAATATCCCACAAGTAAAGGATGAATCCGTGGACTGGATAACACCGCAAGAGAAAGTAATTTCAGGTAAGCATAAATTCTGTTTTCTCCAACATAGGTGTGTCCGGTCCACGGCGTCATCCTTACTTGTGGGATATTCTCCTCCCCAACAGGAAATGGCAAAGAGCCCAGCAAAGCTGGTCACATGATCCCTCCTAGGCTCCGCCTACCCCAGTCATTCTCTTTGCCGTTGTACAGGCAACATCTCCACGGAGATGGCTTAGAGTTTTTTAGTGTTTAACTGTAGTTTTTATTATTCAATCAAGAGTTTGTTATTTTAAAATAGTGCTGGTATGTACTATTTACTCAGAAACAGAAAAGAGATGAAGATTTCTGTTTGTATGAGGAAAATGATTTTAGCACCGTAACTAAAATCCATGGCTGTTCCACACAGGACTGTTGAGAGCAATTAACTTCAGTTGGGGGAACAGTGTGCAGTCTCTTACTGCTTGAGGTATGACACATTCTAACAAGACGATGTAATGCTGGAAGCTGTCATTTTCCCTATGGGATCCGGTAAGCCATGTTTATTAAGATAGTAAATAAGGGCTTCACAAGGGCTTATTAAGACTGTAGACTTTTTCTGGGCTAAATCGATTCATTATTAACACATATTTAGCCTTGAGGAATCATTTATTCTGGGTATTTTGATATGATTATATCGGCAGGCACTGTTTTAGACACCTTATTCTTTAGGGGCTTTCCCTAATCATAGTCAGAGCCTCATTTTCGCGCCGGTATGGCGCACTTGTTTTTGAGGACAGCATGGCATGCAGCTGCATGTGTGTGGAGCTCTGATACATAGAAAAGTCTTTCTGAAGGCATCATTTGGTATCATATTCCCCTTTGGGCTTGGTTGGGTCTCAGCAAAGCAGATTCCAGGGACTGTAAAGGGGTTAAATATAAAAACGGCTCCGGTTCCGTTATTTTAAGGGTTAAAGCTTCCAAATTTGGTGTGCAATACTTTTAAGGCTTTAAGACACTGTGGTGAAATTTTGGTGAATTTTGAACAATTCCTTCATACTTTTTCGCAATTGCAGTAATAAAGTGTGTTTAGTTTAAAATTTAAAGTGACAGTAACGGTTTTATTTTAAAACGTTTTTTGTGCTTTGTTATCAAGTTTATGCCTGTTTAACATGTCTGAACTACCAGATAGATTGTGTTCTGACTGTGGGGAAACCAAGGTTCCTTCTCATTTAACTATATGTATTTTATGTCATAAAAAAATTTAGTAAAAATGATGCCCAAGATGATTCCTCAAGTGAGGGGAGTAAGCATGGTACTGCATCATCCCCTCCTTCGTCTACACCAGTCTTGCCCATACAGGAGGCCACTAGTACATCTAGTGCGCCAATACTCCTTACTATGCAACATTTAACGGCTGTAATGGATAATTCTATCAAAAACATTTTAGCCAATATGCCCACTTATCAGCGTAAGCGCGACTGCTCTGTTTTAGAAAATTCTGTAGAGCATGAGAACGCTGATGATATGGTTTCTGAAGGGCCCCTACACCAGTCTGAGGGGGCCAGGGAGGTTTTGTCTGAGGGAGAAATTTCAGATTCAGGAAACATTTCTCAACAAGCTGAACCTGATGTGATTACTTTTAAATTTAAGTTGGAACATCTCCGCGCTCTGCTTAAGGAGGTGTTATCCAATTTGGATGATTGTGATTATCTGGTCATTCCAGAACCACTATGTAAAATGGAAAAGTTCTTAGAGGCCCCGGGGCCCCCCGAAGCTTTTCCTATATCCAAGCGGGTGGCGTACATTGTTAGTAAAGAATGGGACAGGCCCGGTATACCTTTAGTACCTCCCCCCATATTTATAAAATTGTTTTCCTATAGTCGACCCCAGAAAGGACTGATGGCAGACAGTCCCCAAGGTCGAGGGGGCGGTTTCTACTCTACACAAGCGCGCCACTATACCCATAGAAGATAGTTGTGCTTTCCAAGATCCTATGGATAAAAAATTAGAAGGTCTGCTAAAGATGTTTGTTCAGCAAGGTTCCCTTCTACAACCAATTGCATGCATTGTCCCTGTCACTGCAGCCGCGTGTTTCTAGTTTGATGAGCTAGGAAAGGCGATTATTAGTAATTCTTCTTCTTATGAGGAGATTATGGACAGAATTCGTGCTCTTAAATTGGCTAATTCTTTCACCCTAGACGCCACCTTGCAATTGGCTAGGTTAGCGGCGAAAAAATTCTGGGTTTGCTATTGTGGCGCAGAGCGCTTTGGTTAAAATCTTGGGCAGCGGATGCGTCTTCCAAGAACAAATTGCTTGACATTCCTTTCAAGGGGAAAACACTCTTTGGCCCTGACTTGAAAGAGATTATCTCTGATATCACTGGGGGCAAGGGCCACGCCCTTCCTCAGGATAGGTCTTTTCAAGACCAAAAATAAACCTAAGTTTCGTCCCTTTCGCAGAAACGGATCAGCCCCAAGGGCTACGTCCTCTAAGCAGGAAGGTAATACTTCTCAAGCCAATCCAGCCCGGAGACCTATGCAAGGCTGGAACAAAGGAAAGCAGGCCAGGAAACCTGCCACTGCTACCAAGACAGCATGAAATGCGGGCCCCCGATCCGGGACCGGATCTGGTGGGGGGCAGACTCTCTCTCTTCGCTCAGGCTTGGGCAAGAGATGTTCTGGATCCTTGGGCGCTAGAAATAGTCTCCCAAGGTTATTCTCTGGAGTTCAAGGGGCTTCCTCCAAGGGGGAGGTTCCACAGGTCTCAGTTGTCTTCAGACCACATAAGAAGACAGGCATTCTTACATTGGGTAGAAGACCTGCTAAAAATGGGAGTGATTCATCCTGTTCCATTAGGAGAACAAGGGATGGGGTTCTACTCCAATCTGTTCATAGTTCCCAAAAAAGAGGGAACGTTCAGACCAATCTTAGATCTCAAGATCTTGAACAAGTTTCTCAAGGTTCCATCGTTCAAGATGGAAACCATTCGAACACTTCTTCCTTCCATCCAGGAAGGTCAATTCATGACCAAGGTGGATTTCAAGGATGCGTATCTACATATTCCTATCGACAAGGATCATCATCGGTTCCTAAGGTTTGCATTCCTGGACAAGCATTTCCAGTTCGTGGCATTTTCTTTCGGATTAGCCACTGCTCCTAGGATTTTCTCATAGGTACTAGGGTCCCTTCTGGCGGTGCTAAGACCAAGGGGCATTGCTGTAGTACCTTACTTGGACGACATTCTGATTCGAGCGTCGTCCCTTCCTCAAGTAAAGGCTCACACGGACATTGTCCTGGCCTTTCTCAGATCTCACGGATGGAAAGTGAACGTGGAAAAGAGTTCTCTATCTCCGTCAACGAGGGTTCCCTTCTTGGGAACTATAATAGACTCCTTAGAAATGAGGATTTTTCTGACAGAAGCCAGAAAAACAAAACTTCTAGACTCTTGTCGGATACTTCATTCCGTTCCTCTTCCTTCCATAGCGCAGTGCATGGAAGTGATAGGTTTGATGGTAGCGGCAATGGACATAGTTCCTTTTGTGCGCATTCATCTAAGACCATTACAACTGTTCATGCTCAGTCAGTGGAATGGGGACTATTCAGACTTGTCTCCGAAGATACAAGTAAATCAGAGGACCAGAGACTCATTCCGTTGGTGGCTGTCCCTGGACAACCTGTCACAAGGGATGACCTTCCGCAGACCAGAGTGGGTCATTGTCACGACCGACGCCAGTCTGATGGGCTGGGGCGCGGTCTGGGGATCCCTGAACGCTCAGGGTCTTTGGTCTCGGGTAGAATCTCTTCTACCGATAAATATTCTGGAACTGAGAGCGATATTCAATGCTCTCAAAGCTTGGCCTCAGCTAGCGAGGGCCAAGTTCATAAATCAACCATCAGGGGGGAACAAGGAGTTCCCTAGCGATGGAAGAAGTGACCAAAATCATTCTATGGGCGGAGTCTCACTCCTGCCACCTGTCTGCTATCCACATCCCAGGAGTGGAAAATTGGGAAGCGGATTTTCTGAGTCGTCAGACATTGCATCCGGGGGAGTGGGAACCCCATCCGGAAATCTTTGCCCAAGTCACTCAACCGTGGGGCATTCCAGACATGGATCTGATGGCCTCTCGTCAGAACTTGAGTTCCTTACTACGGGTACAGATCCAGGGATCCCAAGGCGGCTCTAGTGGATGCACTAGTAGCACCTTGGACCTTCAAACTAGCTTATGTGTTCCCGCCGTTTCCTCTCATCCCCAGGCTGGTAGCCAGGATCAATCAGGAGAGGGCGTCGGTGATTTTGATAGCTCCTGCGTGGCCACGCAGGACTTGGTATGCAGATCTGGTGAATATGTCATCGGCTCCACCATGGAAGCTACCTTTGAGAGACCTTCTTGTTCTAGGTCCGTTCGACCCACTCCAGCTGACTGCTTGGAGATTGAACGCTTGATCTTATCAAAGCGAGGGTTCTCAGATTCTGTTATTAATACTCTTGTTCAGGCCTGAAAGCCTGTAACCAGAAAAATTACCACATAATTTGGTATATCTGTTGGTGTGAATCTGCAGGATTCCCTTGGGACAAGGTTAAGATTCCTAAGAGTCTATCCTTCCTTCGAGAAGGATTGGAAAAAGGATTATCTGCAAGTTCCTTGATGGGACAGATTTCTGCCTTGTCTGTGTTACTTCACAAAAAGCTGGCAGCTGTGCCAGATGTTCTAGCCTTTGTTCAGGCTCTGGTTAGAATCAAGCCTGTTTACAAAATTTTGTCTCCTCCTTGGAGTCTCAACCTAGTTCTTTCAGTTCTTCAGGGGGTTCCGTTTGAACCCTTACATTCCGTTGATATTAAGTTATTATCTTGGAAAGTTTTGTTTTTGGTTGCAATTTCTTCTGCTAGAAGAGTTTCAGAATTATCTGCTCTGCAGTGTTCTTCTCCTTATCTGGTGTTCCATGCAGATAAGGTGGTTTTGCGTACTAAACCTGGTTTTCTTCCAAAAGTTGTTTCTAACAAAAACATTAACCAGGAGATAGTTGTGCCTTCTTTGTGTCCTAATCCAGTTTCAAAGAAGGAACGTTTGTTGCACAACTTGGATGTAGTTCGTGCTCTCAAATTTTACTTAGCAGCTACTAAGGATTTCAGACAAACTTTGTCTTTGTTTGTTGTTTATTCTGGTAAACGGAGAGGTCAAAAAGCAACTTCTACCTCTCTCTCCTTCTGGATTAAAAGCATTATCCGATTGGCTTATGAGACTGCCGGACGGCAGCCTCCTGAAAGAATCACAGCTCACTCCACTAGGGCTGTGGCTTCCACATGGGCCTTCAAGAACGAGGCTTCTGTTGATCAGATATGTAAGGCAGCGACTTGGTCTTCACTGCACACTTTTTCTAAATTTTACAAATTTGATACTTTTGCTTTTTCTGAGGCTATTTTTGGGAGAAAGGTTTTGCAAGCCGTGGTGCCTTCCATTTAGGTGACCTGATTTGCTCCCTCCCTTCATCCGTGTCCTAAAGCTTTGGTATTGGTTCCCACAAGTAAGGATGACGCCGTGGACCGGACACACCTATGTTGGAGAAAACAGAATTTATGTTTACCTGATAAATTACTTTCTCCAACGGTGTGTCCGGTCCACGGCCCGCCCTGGTTTTTTTAATCAGGTCTGATAATTTATTTTCTTTAACTACAGTCACCACGGTAACATATGGTTTCTCCTATGCAAATATTCCTCCTTAACGTCGGTCGAATGACTGGGGTAGGCGGAGCCTAGGAGGGATCATGTGACCAGCTTTGCTGGGCTCTTTGCCATTTCCTGTTGGGGAGGAGAATATCCCACAAGTAAGGATGACGCCGTGGACCGGACACACCGTTGGAGAAAGTAATTTATCAGGTAAACATAAATTCTGTTTTTTAGAGGTTTTCACATATTGTGATGTCACTGTGTTTGCAAATGCCTTTATGATTTATTGTTGCTGCTCAACTTTAGCTTCACAGCTTGTTTGTGTTGTCTTTTCTCTATCAGTTTTTTTTTGCCATACATAGTTCAAAGATTTCCTTATGCCGCTGTTTAAGGTGCTGGACAGGTTTGATGTGTTACTTCGTTTTGCTGCAACACTCGTTCCACAAGTCTTGCAAATTACTTGGTTCTGTTGTTGAATTTTTTTCTTTGGCACCAACAATTCATTAGCCATATCAACATCATCATAGTTATTGTTGGAAACGGACAGCTCTTCTGAACTCACCTTGAATTTTATGTACTGCGCACCACACAAAATACCAGCTGGCACAAAAAAATTAGATTTAAACTACCTGAGTCTACCGCACACACTGTAAGCTGCCACAGAAAATGAGGATGTGACGAATCAAACCTTCTCAACGTCACACTAGAGGGGTGTGGGCATGAAGGGGTTATTGGCACACAGCTCTGGTTCCCTTAACCTTTCAACTCTACAAAAGTACCTTAAAAGGGACACCACATTAACCCCCAAATCCTGTCCACACTTCTCTAAAAATTTCTGCCACCACCAAAATTTCTAAATTAAAGGGGCATTTTGAGAACCCCCAAAACTCACACAATTTAACAATTGGGTAACGTGCCTTTCAACAGTGTGTGAATTCAGATATTAGAGCCCAAAAGACAGAATGAGATTTTCTGTGTTTAAGCCCTTCTCTTCCCTCACATTTTCGTCATTCGGAACACACATGATTCGTTTATTTTCTCCCCTCTATATACGCGTTGCAGTCCTATACCGCCACTCTGGCTCCGCAACTCTTTTTCTAGATCACTTTGCCGCCTGGCTACCTTTCTTCCTTTCCTCGGATACCCCTACCCTCATTCTCGGTGACTTTAACCTCCCTGTTGATAATCCTATTGCCGCCTCCTGCAAAACAACTTCTGCAACTCACTTCCTCTTTCAGCCCATCACAATGGACTGACTCTCCCACTCACAAAGATGGTTACTCTTTTGATCTGATTTTCAGTTATCGATGCACTATCTCAAACTTCACAAACTCACCTTTTCCTCTTTCTGACCACCACCTCCTCACTTGTACTATAACCTCCCTCCCTATAACTCTCCCTCCTTCTACCCCTCACACTAAACTTCACAGAAGAATCAAGTCATTAGATCAGCAACAGCTCACTAGCTCTCTCAAACCTCATCTCTCTTCCATCCCCTCCTTTTCCTGTCCTGATGAATCCATCTGCCACTATAACTCCACCCTTACATCAGTCCTTGATAACATGGCCCCACCTACCATAACTCGGAAAACAAACACTCATCCTCAGCCCTGGCATACTCCTCTGACACAGTACCTACGCAGATGTTCCCGTACTGCTGAGTGACACTGGAGGAAATCTCGGAGTTCTGCTGATTTTCTTCACTATAAATTCATCTTGAACTCTTACTATTCTGCCCTTAATCTATATAAGCAATATTACTTCTCCACTCTTATCTCTACTCTTTCTTCAAACCCAAAATGTCTGTTCTCCACATTCAATACTCTTCTCCGCCCACCCCCACCTCCCACCACAACTTTTCTCTCAGCCCATGATTTTGCCAGCTACTTCAACAACAAAATCGACTCCATCATAAATGAAATAATCTTTCAACATAATACCTCCCCTCACAAGCTCACAATCATCCACAACCCACATAGCCATAAATATAGCTCTTTTGCCCCTTTTACAGAGGATGAAGTTTCTGCCCTTATTCTATCCTCTCACCACACTACCTGTCCCCTCAACCCCATCCCCTCACAACTACTCCCCTCCCTCTCTTCTACCCTTACCCCTATACTCCTACACATCTTCAACCTCTCCCTCAGCACTGGTATAGTTCCCGCATTTCTTAAGCATGCATTAGTCACACCTATCCTCAAAAAAAACCTCTCGATTCAACCTCCCCATCCAACTACCGCCCTATTTCTCTACTACCTCTTGCCTCAAAGCTTCTTGAAAAGCTAGTATATGCACGTCTATCCCATTTCCTTACACTAAACTCCCTCCTTGACCCACTGCAATCTGGATTTCGTCGACTTCACTCAACAGAGACAGCAATTGTTAAGGTTACCAATGACCTACTTACAGCAAAATCAAAAGGCCACTTCTCTCTACTTATCCTCCTTGATCTGTCTGCAGCCTTTGATACTGTCGACCACCCTCTTTTGCTCCATACCCTCCAATCCTTTGGCATCTGTGACACAGCTCTCTCTTGGTTCTCTTCCTATCTGTCTAACCGTACCTTTAGTGTTGCCTTCTCTAGGGCATCCTCTGCCCCGTTACCTCTTTCTGTTCGGGTACCGCAAGGCTCTGTCCTCGGTCCCCTTCTCTTCTCAATCTACACATCCTCACTAGGTTCCTTAATAAAGTCCCACGGGTTTCATTATCATTTGTATGCCGACGATACCTAAATCTACCTCTCTGCACCAGAACTACCTCCTTCCTTGCTAACCCGTGTCACTGTCTCTCTCATATCTCATCTTGGATGTCCTCTCACTACCTCAAGCTAAATCTCTCCAAAACTGAGCTCTTTGTTTCCCCCCCTTCTTCCAAAATCCCCACCCCCCATGTCTCTCTCTAAATGTTGATAACTCCATCATTACCCCAACCTCACATGCCCAATGTCTTGGGGTCACACTAGACTCAGATATTTCTTTCATTCCTCACATTCAGTCCTTGGTTAATGCCTGCCGCTTCCACATTAAAAACATTGCTAAAATTAGACATTTCCTTACACAAGGCACAACTAAGATTTTAATCCACTTTCTCATCCTTTCCCGTCTCGACTACTGCAACTCCTCTCTGGTCTCCCCAGCTGCCGCCTAGCTCCTTTACAATCCATAATGAATGCCTCTGCCAGTCTCATCTTCCTTGCTCGTCGCTCTTCATCTGCCGCACTTCTCTGCCAATCCCTTCACTGGGTTCCTCTTGCCTCCAGGATTAAACACAAAATTCTCACTATAACATAATTAGCTCTCAATTGCACTGCTCCTCCCTACATCTCAGACCTTGTCTCCAGATACTCTCCCTCCCATCCCCTTCGTTCCGCTCATGATCTCCCTCTCTCCTCCTCTCTTGTTACCTCATCACATTCCCGTCTTCAAGATTTCTCCAGATTGGCTCCCATCTTATGGAACTCTCTGCCTCGTTCCACAAGAATCTCCCCTAGTTTTATAAGCTTCAAGTGCTCCCTGAAGACTCTTCTTTTCAGGGACGCTTACAACCTACACTAACCTTCCTATCTCCACTGCTATCCCCTGAAACCCCATAGCATGTAAGCCT
The DNA here is from genome assembly GCF_027579735.1 of Bombina bombina. Taxonomy (NCBI): domain Eukaryota; kingdom Metazoa; phylum Chordata; class Amphibia; order Anura; family Bombinatoridae; genus Bombina; species Bombina bombina. The sequence goes on from NC_069499.1 coordinate 956,835,046, forward strand.
ATGAGCCCAGCTGTTTGTAGTTCATCTTCATAAGAGCCGACTACAACAGTGCAACTCTCGGCAGGACCCTCTCTCCCCATTTGATACCTGTAATCGTTTTTATATACCACCTATGTTCATAGCGCTGCAGAACCTGTTGGCGCTCTACAAATACCTGATGATGATAATAATAATAACAAAAATATCAATACAGGTTACACAGTGTGAAATTATAAAGACATTCAAAATATCATTCAATTGCAAAGTTACAATTCTTTAAAAAGAAAAGGGTACATAAACATAATAGAAACATAATAGAAACACAATATCTTACTTATTACCAAATTCCTTTAGATATGTGGAGAACTGCTGTTCATGATGTTAGTGGCTTTGGTTCCAAGGCAATTCTGCCCAAAAAGTCTTTCTGTTACATACTTAAACTAAACTTTCTTTGTCTTGTCAAGAACACTTCACCTCAGACCTGTGACAGGCTAAGGATGGGGTCTCAGCTTACAGATTTTCTGAAAACAGATTTCACACAAAGAGAAAACAATTCACATTAACCCTTTCCAGGCTGAGACCACAATACCACCTCTGCGGGTTAGCCAATCCAGGTATCAATTACTCCACATGATAGTATCATGAAAGAGCAGATTATACTACCGCTCACACTGCCAGTATCAGTGGCAACAGTGGCACAGTGATAGACAAGAGACCACAGGCTTGAACTTGAATAGAAAGACAATTGAATGGCCTTGATTGATGATGCAGTTAGCTTAGCTCTGATCAGGCTAGTATAGCTTCTTCAAGTTGCAGAGATGACGCAGCGGAAGCAGTCACCTTGATTGAAGAGAACACAGGCTTGCTGCACTTGAATATAAAGAAGACAACAATGGGCTTGATGATGCAGTCACCTTGATTGAGATTTGAGAAGACAAGAGACCACAGGCTTACACTTAAAATTAAATGAATATAAAGAAGTCAGCAGTGGGCTTGCTCATCATGTTTAATTGAGAATGAGGCAACACTGGCTTTCACTGGAGGAGACTGACTTGCAGTTGTAGAATACACTGGCTTTGGATGACTAACCTTGCTGTTGTAGAAGACACTGGCTTTGGATGACTGACCTTGCTGTTGTAGAAGACACTGGCTTTGGATGACTGACCTTGCTGTTGTAGAAGACACTGGCTTTGGATGACTGACCTTGCTGTTGTAGAAGACACTGGCTTTGGATGACTGACCTTGCTGTTGTAGAAGACACTGGCTTTGGATGACTGACCTTGCTGTTGTAGAAGACACTGGCTTTGGATGACTGACCTTGCTGTTGTAGAAGACACTGGCTTTGGATGACTGACCTTGCTGTTGTAGAAGACCCAGGCTAGCCTTGCATGACTGACCTTGCTGTTGTAGAAGACCCAGGCTAGCCTTGCAGAGTTGCAGTACACTTGCAGGATGACTTTGCTGTTGTAGAAGAAGTAACAGGCTGCAATCTGGAACCCCAGCTGTTGGCTGACTTTGGTGAACTTGATACTAGTAGGAGATGACACACAGGCAGTTTTTGCTGTTGGTTGAAAAATGAACATAAAAGATTTTTAGAATAAGGTGGTGGGAGATAGTAAAAAAAAAAAAAAAAAGACAACATAGAATATGGGTGGATGGTCAGGAAGACAAGTTCTACTTTTTGGAAAGACCACAAACTGGGAGAGACAAGTAAAAAACACTTTTTTTTTATTCATTCAATTAATTAATGTAATTTGTGTTCAACTTCTGAATTAATCGAGCAATAGAGCATGCAATTTTAAACAACATTCACAATCAATTTGACTTATATTAGTAGCTTAGCTATTTTCTTATTTTTTAAACACAATTTGGTAAGGCATACTTCAGGGCTGCTATTTTGTGGCTACACAATGCACATGGACAGGTTAATAGGGCATTGCACACCTGACACAACGAATGCAGATTGCACATTTAAGCATCATGCTATTTTGGATATTTTGGCTCACCAAAATGCATAATGATTTCTTATTGTTGCAGCACTAGCCTAGCAGCAATAATTAATCAAACAAACTGACTTGCATTGCAGCTTAAAATAAATTATTCCAATTTTTTTTCTATTTTTTTTTTTTTAAATGACTTTCATTGCACTGTAGCAGCATCCATCCATAAAGAATTACAAAATTAAAAATGTTCTTAAATAAAAATTACTTTTTTGGGAACATCAATTACAGAATATAGATAATTTCTCTTGTAAGGTGTATCCAGTCCACGGTTTCATCCATTACCTGTGGGATATTCTCCTTCCCAACAGGAAGTTGCAAGAGGACACCCACAGCAGAGCTGTCTATATAGCTCCTCCCCTAACCCCCACTTCCAGTCATTCTCTTGCAACTCTCAACAAGATAGGAAGTATCAAGAGATATGTGGTGACTTAGTGTAGTTTTACCTTCAATCAAGAGTTTGTTATTTTTAAACGGTACCGGCGTTGTACTGTTTTACTCTCAGGCAGAAATTAGAAGAAGAATTCTGCCTGGAGGTTGATGATTTTAGCGGTTTGTAACTAAGGTCCATTGCTGTTCTCACACATAACTGAAGAGTATGGGAAAACTTCAGTTGGGGGAAAGGTCTACAGATTACCTGCTTTGAGGTATGTTCAGTATTTTTATTTCTACAGGGAGTGCAGAATTATTAGGCAAATGAGTATTTTGACCACATCATCCTCTTTATGCATGTTGTCTTACTCCAAGCTGTATAGGCTCGAAAGCCTACTACCAATTAAGCATATTAGGTGATGTGCATCTCTGTAATGAGAAGGGGTGTGGTCTAATGACATCAACACCCTATATCAGGTGTGCATAATTATTAGGCAACTTCCTTTCCTTTGGCAAAATGGGTCAAAAGAAGGACTTGACAGGCTCAGAAAAGTCAAAAATAGTGAGATATCTTGCAGAGGGATGCAGCACTCTTAAAATTGCAAAGCTTCTGAAGCGTGATCATCGAACAATCAAGCGTTTCATTCAAAATAGTCAACAGGGTCGCAAGAAGCGTGTGAAAAACCAAGGCGCAAAATAACTGCCCATGAACTGAGAAAAGTCAAGCGTGCAGCTGCCAAGATGCCACTTGCCACCAGTTTGGCCATATTTCAGAGCTGCAACATCACTGGAGTGCCCAAAAGCACAAGGTGTGCAATACTCAGAGACATGGCCAAGGTAAGAAAGGCTGAAAGACGACCACCACTGAACAAGACACACAAGCTGAAACGTCAAGACTGGGCCAAGAAATATCTCAAGACTGATTTTTCTAAGGTTTTATGGACTGATGAAATGAGAGTGAGTCTTGATGGGCCAGATGGATGGGCCCGTGGCTGGATTGGTAAAGGGCAGAGAGCTCCAGTCCGACTCAGACGCCAGCAAGGTGGAGGTGGAGTACTGGTTTGGGCTGGTATCATCAAAGATGAGCTTGTGGGGCCTTTTCGGGTTGAGGATGGAGTCAAGCTCAACTCCCAGTCCTACTGCCAGTTTCTGGAAGACACCTTCTTCAAGCAGTGGTACAGGAAGAAGTCTGCATCCTTCAAGAAAAACATGATTTTCATGCAGGACAATGCTCCATCACACGCGTCCAAGTACTCCACAGCGTGGCTGGCAAGAAAGGGTATAAAAGAAGAAAATCTAATGACATGGCCTCCTTGTTCACCTGATCTGAACCCCATTGAGAACCTGTGGTCCATAATCAAATGTGAGATTTACAAGGAGGGAAAACAGTACACCTCTCTGAACAGTGTCTGGGAGGCTGTGGTTGCTGCTGCACGCAATGTTGATGGTGAACAGATCAAAACACTGACAGAATCCATGGATGGCAGGCTTTTGAGTGTCCTTGCAAAGAAAGGTGGCTATATTGGTCACTGATTTGTTTTTGTTTTGTTTTTGAATGTCAGAAATGTATATTTGTGAATGTTGAGATGTTATATTGGTTTCACTGGTAAAAATAAATAATTGAAATGGGTATATATTTGTTTTTTGTTAAGTTGCCTAATAATTATGCACAGTAATAGTCACCTGCACACACAGATATCCCCCTAAAATAGCTATAACTAAAAACAAACTAAAAACTACTTCCAAAACTATTCAGTTTTGATATTAATGAGTTTTTTGGGTTCATTGAGAACATGGTTGTTGTTCAATAATAAAATGAATCCTCAAAAATACAACTTGCCTAATAATTCTGCACTCCCTGTAGAGAGATGAATAAAAGTTCTAGAAAATGCTGACAGAGCCTTGTGTATTTTAGGTAAGCTAGATGCAGTGATTTAACGACTGGGATCATGCTTACAAAACAGGGTAATACTCATGTTAATACTCATATTACTTAGTGACAAAACGTTTTCATGTTTCATAAATAGGACGTTTTTTCTCTAAGGGAGATAAGTCTTTTCTTGGGGCCTAGTTTTCCACATGGCTAGTTAGATACTCCTAGGAGTATTTTCTTAAGGCCCCTCTGACATCCAGTACATGGTGGGAGGGGCCTATTTTCGCGCTCTAGATGCGCAGTTTCCTTCAGACTGAGACATCCAGCTTCACTAGAGGAGTCACCTGGCGTCTGAGGACCATTATAGAGGGTTTATTTCTTCCCTAAATGGTAATTGAGGGCAGGTAGGAGCCTCAGCAGAGCTGTGGCAAGGTGCTTAACTGTCTTTTACCGGTGGTTGACGTTTTTTAAATCCGGTTTGGGGGCTAAGGGGTTAATCATCCATTTGCAAGTGGGTGCAATGTTGCTTTAGTCCCTTACACATACTGTAAAAATTTCGAAAACTTTACTATATTTTTACACTGTTTTGCAGTTTAAGTACTAGTTTTTTTTTTCTCTTAAAGGCACAGTAACGTTTTTGTTTATTTGCTGTTTCACATTTATTAAAGTGTTTTCCAAGCTTGCTTGTCTCATTACTAGTCTGTTAAACATGTCTGACATAGAGGAAACTCCTTGTTCAATATGTTTGGAAGCCATTGTGGAACCCCCTCTTAGAATGTGTACCAAATGTACTGAAATTTCTATAAACTATAAAGACCATATTATGGCGCTTAAAGATTTATCTCCAGGGGATTCTCTGACTGAAAAAAGGGAGATTATGCCATCTAGCTCTCCCCATGTGTCAGAACCTATAACTCCCGCTCAAGTGACGCCAAGTACATCTAGCGCGTCTAATTCTTTTACCTTACAGGACATGGCGGCAGTTATGAATGCTACCCTCTCAGAGGTATTGTCCAAACTGCCAGGGTTACAAGGAAAGCGAGACAGCTCTGGGGCTAGAACAAATACAGAGCTTTCTGACGCTTTAATACCTGTGTCCGATATACCCTCACAATACTCAGAAGCCGAGGCAGGAGAGCTTCTATCTGTGGGTGATATTTCAGATTCAGGGAAGGCGTTGCTTCAGTCTGATTCTAAAATGACAGCGTTTAAATTTAAGCTTGAACACCTCCGCTTATTGCTTAGGGAGGTTTTAGCGGCTCTGGATGACTGTGAACCCATTGTAGTTCCAGAGAAATTGTGTAAGATGGACAAATACTTTGCAGTGCCTGTTTACACTGATGTTTTTCCAGTCCCTAAGAGGTTTTCGGAAATTATTACTAAGGCATGGGATAGACCAGGTGTGCTGTTCTCTCCCCCTCCTGCTTTTAAAAAGATGTTTACCATAGATTCTGCCATACGGAACTCGTGGCAGACGGTCCCTAAGGTGGAGGGAGCAGTCTCTACCCTAGCTAAGCGTACAACTATCCCCGTCGAGGACAGTTGTGCTTTCCTAGATCCTATGAATAAAAAATTGGAGGGTCTCCTTAAGAAATTTTTTATACATCAAGGTTTTATTCTCCAGCCTCTTGCATGCATTGCCCCAGTTACTGCTGCACCGGCTTTTTGGTTCGAGTCTCTTGAGGAGGCTCTACAGGTGGAGACCCCGTTAGATGATATTTTAGACAGGATCAAAGCTCTTAAGTTAGCTAATTCCTTTATTTCTGACGCCGTTTTTCATTTAACCAAGCTAACGGCTAAGAATTCAGGTTTTGCCGTTCTGGCGCGTAGGGCGCTATGGCTTAAGTCCTGGTCAGCAGACGTTACTTCAAAATCTAAGCTTCTTCACATCCCCTTCAAGGGACAGACCCTATTCGGGCCTGGTCTGAAGGAGATCATTTCTGATATTAATGGAGGAAAAGGTCACGCCCTTCCTCAGGATAGGTCCAATAAGTTAAGGACCAAACAGACTAATTTTTGTTCCTTTCGAAACTTCGAGTGGCGCAGCTTCAGCTTCCTCTAATGCAAAACAAGAGGGAAATTTTGCCCAGTCCAAACCAGTCTGGAGACCTAACCAGGCTTGGAAAAGGGGCAAGCAGGCCACAAAACCTGCTGCTGCCTCTAAGAGAGCATGAAGGAGTAGCCCCCGATCCGGGACCGGATTTAGTAGGGGGCAGACTTTCTCTCTTCGCTCAGGCTTGGGCAAGAGACGTCCAGGATCCCTGGGCACTAGAGATTGTTTCCCAGGGATATCTTCTCCAAAGGGGAGATTTCACCTCTCACAACTATCTGCAAACCAGATAAAGAGAGAGGCATTCTTACGTTGCGTTCAAGACCTACTGGTTATGGGAGTGATCCACCCAGTTCCAAGGGAGGAACAGGGGCAGGGTTTCTATTCAAACCTGTTTATAGTTCCCAAAAAAGAGGGAACTTTCAGACCAATCTTGGATCTCAAGATCCTAAACAAATTTCTCAGGGTCCCATCTTTCAAGATGGAGACAATCCGAACCATCCTCCCTATGATCAAGGAGGGTCAATATATGACAACTGTGGACTTAAAGGATGCTTATCTTCACATTCCGATTCACAGAGATCATCATCAGTTCCTCAGGTTCGCCTTCCTAGACAGGCATTACCAGTTTGTAGCTCTTCCCTTCGGATTAGCCACGGCGCCAAGAATCTTTACGAAGGTTCTAGGGTCTCTACTGGCGGTTCTAAGGCCGCGGGGCATAGCGGTGGCTCCTTACCTAGACGACATCCTGATCCAGGCGTCGACTTTTCAAATCGCCAAGTCCCATACGGACATTGTTCTGGCCTTTCTGAGGTCTCACGGGTGGAAGGTGAACAGAGAAAAGAGTTCACTCTCCCCTCTCTCAAGAGTTTCCTTCCTAGGAACTCTGATAGATTCAGTAGAAATTAAAAAAAATTCTGACAGAGGTCAGGATATCAAAGCTTCTAACTTCTTGCCGTGCTCTAAATTCCACTTCTCGGCCGTCAGTGGCTCAGTGTATGGAAATGATCGGCCTGTTGGTAGCGGCAATGGACATAGTTCCGTTTGCCCGCCTACATCTCGGACCACTGCAACTTTGCATGCTCAATCAGTGGGATGGGGACTACACAGATTTGTCTCCTCTGTTAAATCTGGATCAAGAGACCAGGGATTCTCTTCTCTGGTGGTTATCTCGGGTCCATCTGTCCAGGGGAATGAGTTTCCGCAGGCCAGAGTGGACTATAGTGACGACAGATGCCAGCCTTCTGGGCTGGGGCGCAGTCTGGAATTCCCTGAAGGCTCAGGGTTCGTGGACTCAGGAGAAGGCCCTCCTTCCGATAAACATTCTGGAACTAAGAGCTATATTAAATGCTCTTCAGGCTTGGCCTCAACTAGCTGCGGTCAGATTCATCAGATTTCAGTCGGACAATATCACGACACTAGCCTATATCAACCATCAGGGGGAACAAGTTGTCCCCTGGCAATGATGGAGGTTTCCAAGATAATTCTTTGGGCATAGGTTCACTCTTGCCATCTCTCAGCTATCCATATCCCAGGAGTAGAGAACTGGGAGGCGGACTTTCTAAGTCGGCAGACTTTTCATCTGGGGAAGTGGGAGCTGATTCAACAATGGGCAAACCAGAAATGGATCTGATGGCGTCTCGTCAGAACGCCAAGCTTCCTCGTTACGCGTCCAGGTCAAGGGATCCCCAGGCAACGCTGATAGATGCTCTAGCAGTGCCCTGGTCCTTCAGCCTGGCTTATGTGTTTCCACCATTTCCTCTCCTCCCTCGTCTGATTGCCAAGATCAAGCAGGAGAGAGCTTCAGTGATTTTGATAGCACCTGTGTGGCCACACAGGACTTGGTATGCAGATCTGGTTGACATGTCATCCTTTCCACCATGGACTCTGCCGCTGAGGCAGGACCTTCTACTCCAAGGTCCATTCAAACATCCAAATCTAATTTCTCTACGTCTGACTGCTTGGAGATTGAACACTTGATTTTATCAAAATGTGATTTCTCAGAGTCGGTCATTGATACCTTGATTCAGGCTCGAAAGCCTGTCACCAGGAAAATCTATCATAAGATATGGTGTAAATATCTTCATTGGTGTGAATCCAAGGGTTACTCGTGGAGTAAGGTCAGGATTCCTAGGATATTATCTTTTCTCCAAGAAGGATTGGAAAAGGGATTATTGGCTAGTTCCTTAAAGGGACAGATTTCTGCTCAGTCTATTCTTTTGCACATGCGTCTGGCTGATGTTCCAGACGTTCAGGCGTTTTGTCAGGCTTTGGTTAGAATCAGGCCTGTGTTTAAACCTGTTGCTCCGCTATAGAGTTTATTTAGTTGTTAAAGTTCTTCAAGGGGTTCCGTTTGAAGCTTTGCATTCTATAGATATCAAGCTTTTATCTTGGAAAGTTCTGTTCCTAGTAGCTATCTCTTCGGCTCGAAGAGTTTCAAAGTTATCTGCCTTACAGTGCGATTCCCCTTATCTGATCTTCCATGCAGATAAGGTAGTTTTGCGTACCAAACCTGGGTTTCTTCCTAAGGTGGTATCTAATAAGAATATCAATCAGGAGATTGTTGTTCCGTCACTGTGTCCTAATCCTTCTTCAAAGAAGGAACGTCTGTTACACAATCTTGACGTGGTTCGTGCTTTAAAGTTTTATTTTCAAGCTACTAAGGATTTTCGTCAAACATCTGCATTGTTTGTTGTCTATTCTGGAAAGAGGAGAGGCCAAAAGGCTTCAGCAACTTCTCTATCTTTTTGGCTAAGAAGTATAATACACTTAGCTTATGAGACTGCTGGCCAGCAGCCTCCTGAAAGAATTACAGCTCATTCTACTAGAGCGGTAGCTTCCACATGGGCTTTTAAACATGAGGCCTCTGTTGAACGGATTTGTAAGGCGGCGACTTGGTCTTTGCTTCATACTTTTTCTAAATTCTACAAATTTGATACTTTTGCTTTCTCGGCGGCTATTTTTGGGAGAAAGGTCTTACAGGCAGTGGCGCCTTCCGTTTAAGTTCCTGCCTTGTCCCTCCCTTCATCCGTGTCCTAAAGCTTTGGTATTGGTATCACCCAAGTAATGGATGAACCAGTGGACTGGATACACCTTACAAGAGAAAACAAAATTTATGCTTACCTGATAAATTTCTATCCCTTGTGGTGTATCCAGTCCACGGCCCGCCCTGTCACTTTAAGGCAGGTGTTTTTTATTTTTATAACTACAGTCACCACTGCACCATATAGTTTTTCCTTTTTCTTACTTGTCTTCGGTCGAATGACTGGAAGTGGGGGTTTGGGGAGGAGCTATATAGACTGCTCTGCTGTGGGTGTCCTCTTGCAACTTCCTGTTGCAAGTAATGGATGAACCCGTGGACTGGATACACCACAAGAGAAAGAAATTTATCAGGTAAGCATAAATTTTGTTTTTTGATAACTTATAAAAAAAAAATTGTGTACTTCTATGGTACACTACTGGACTGCAAACTGGTATAATAAGGGTAATGGTAATTAATGTAAATTAAATTAACACTTATAATTAGAGGAAAAATATAATATTTTTTTTGTTATGCACTGATGATTGATGATCTATCTTCTGGGAATCTACACTTGACTCAACTAAATTTATATATTAAATATAATAATTACATTTATCATCTATCTAGTAAGCAACTTTATCATTCATCCTCTATAATCTATCTACTAGATAGATGATAGAGATAGAGTAGTAGATATTATTTTATGTATATTTTTGTAACATGTTGACTTGAATATATTATTTACAATTCACTTCACAATACATCCTACAAGGCACTTTAAAGTTTTTGTACAATACTCACTTTATTGCTCACAACTTTGAGCTGTCCCACCGCCACACCACTCCCAGATGACTCCCACACACTCTGCAATCTTTTCCAAAATGGCAGTTTCATAGGCTTTCTCAGGTCCGCCTATGGCCGCTCACTGTTCTGCCTCTCATCCTCCCTCTCTGCCTCTGTTTTCATGACGATCTGAATTTTTTTTTTTCTTTCCTAAGATATGGTGAGTCCACGTAATCATCAATTACTAGTGGGAATATCACTCCTGGCCAGCAGGAGGCGGCAAAGAGCACTACAAAAAAAAGATGCTATATAGGTCACTTCATTTACCCATAATCCCTAGTTATTTTCTTTGCCTGCGGTGCAAGGAGGAGGTGAAGTTTTGGTGTCTGATCTACAATCAAGATTTTTTATTTTAATGCAGAGTAGGTTTGTGCTGATCTTTTTAAAGGGTCTAGCCTTAGCCCATGTCAATCTCTTCAGTAGGGCAGTGATGGCTTTTAAGCAATTGGGAACTTTTGGGGTACAATCCTCACTGCGTTTTCCCAAAACATTTTGCTGCCCTATTTAGATAGCCTGAGTAAGTTTACTCAGTCTTTTTGTATTTCCACAGGCCAATGTGAGGGATAGCATCTCTCAAACCAGGTGAGCTGTCCTACTGTCGGACAGATAAATATTAGGGTAAGTGCCAGTTTTATTTTTCTATGTAGCAGGGATAAATTTGGCACTTATTCAGCTGAAACTCTGCAGGGGGACATTTTTTATTATTCCTGTCAGGGTGCAGGTTTTTATGGCAGTTTTTGCAGGCACTGTTAGTGTGAGGAGTTACCGTATTTTTCGCTCCATAAGACGCACCTAGTTTTTAGAGGAGGAAAACAAGAAAAAAATTATATAATATAATTTCTATTTCCTGATGGGCCAAGGGGAGGGGGCTAACCCTAAACCCCTAACCCTAATAACCCTAACCCTAAACCTCTAACCCCAATAACCCTAACCCGCAATGCCAATTTTTAAAACATTAAGGGCCACATTTAAATTCTTACCAGTATATACCGGTATATGGAAAAAATTCACCTACTCCTCCAGCCCATAAACAGTTGCCTGTATCACTTTAGAGTGTCAATCAATGTTCATTTGTCTGTACTATAACTCAGAAACCTGTTTTACTTCAAAGAGTCTTTCAATGGTCATCTGTCTGTACAATATCGGCAATTAAATCACTTGCTGAGGAGAGATCCGCTCTGCTGCTATTCTCTAAGGAATTGGTTACTTTGAGCTACGTATGGTATAGCTAGGGAAAAGTGCGTCTTATGGAGCGAAAAATACGGTATTTGTTATTGATGGCTCAGTGAGGATCCATTTTTAGTAACGGATTATATACTTTTTTGGGGGTTTTCTTTGTTTTTAAGCCTGTTCTTCAAGAGTTTTTTTTTGTTTTTTTTAAATGTTTTTTTTTTTGTCAGCTGTAGGACCGCCCCTTTTAGGGAGGTTCTGATTCTATGATGTCAGGTTTTTTGACGCATTTCTTCACTTCCTGTAAGAGTGAGGTGCGCATATTTCAGATGGCTCTGCTGTTTAGAAGGCTTCTTGCTGTTTTTGCTTTAGAAATCCAGATTGTAAACAGGATAATTTTTTCCCCAGTTTGCTGCAGGATAGGTAGGCACCTCAGTAATTCTGCTGAGGTGTAGAGTGTTGCCTGGGGTATGTTTTCTTGTTTGGTAAATTTTTTTAAAGGGGACTTGCTTTCGCAGACCTTCTTGGGTGATCTTGACCATGGATGCCAGCCTTCTAGGTTGGGGAGCAATTTGGGGGTCATTGAAGACTCAGGAGGAGTCAGTTCTCCCTATAAATATTCTAGAACTGAGAGCGATTTTCAATGCTCTACTGGCCTGGCCTCAGTTAGCCTTAGCCCGGTTTATCAGGTTCCATTTGGACAACTTAACATTGATGGCGTACATCAACCACCAGGGGCAAACTCTTAAGTTCCTTGGCCATGACAGAGGTGGCCCGGATAATTCAGTAGGCGGAGTCTCACAACTTTTGTCTTTCTGCGATCCAGATCTCAGGAGTGGACAATTGGGAGGTGGATTTTCTGAACCGACAGACCTTTCATCCAAGGGATTGATAACTCCATCCAGAAGTATTTTCCAGTTTTAGGGGGCAGCCAGAACTGGATCTCATGGCTTCTCGGCAGAATGCCAAGGTTCTGAGGTACGACTCGAGGTCAAGGAATCCACAGGCTTTCTTGATAGTGGCTCTGGCGGTTCCTTGGAATTTCAGTCGAGCATACATATTTCCTCCGTTAGCTCTCCTTCCAAGAGTCATTGTTCGGATCAAGCAGGAGAGGGCATCGGTGATTCTCATAGCGCTGGCGTGGCCTCGCAGGATCTGGTATGCAGATCTAGTGGAAATTTCGTCTCTACCGCTGTGGAGACTCCTTCTGAGGAAGGACCTTCTATTTCAGGGTCCTTTTCTTCATCCAAATCTCGTTTCTCTGAAGCTGACAGCTTGGAGATTGAACGCATGATTTTATCTAAACGTCGGTTTTCAGAGTTGGTCATTAAATCCATGATTTGGGCTCGTAAGCCTGTGACGAGAAAGATTTACTAAAAGATATGGCATAAATATCTGTATTAGTGTGAAGCCAGAGGCTATTCTTGGAGTAGAGTCAGGATTCCTAGGATTTTGTCTTTTCTCCAGGAGGGCCCGGAGAAGGGTTTGTCAGCTAGTACTCAGGTCAAATTTCTGCTTTGTCTATTTTGTTGCATAAGCGTTTGGCGGATGCGCCAGACATGCAATATTTTTGTCAGGCCTTGGTTAGGGTTAGGCCTGTGTTTAAACCCGTTACTCTTCCCTGGAGTCTTAACCTTGTTCTTAGTTTTACAGCGGGCTCCGTTTGAACCTATGCATTCCTTCGATATCCAGATGTTAACTTGGAAGGTTTTGTTTCTTGTTGCTATTTCTTATGCTAGAATAGTTTCAGAACTCTCTGCTCTGCAGTTTGATTCTCCTTAGCTTATTTTTCGTTGTATTAAGTTAGGTTTCCTTCCTAAGGTTGTTTCAACCAAGAATATTAATCAGGAGATTGTGGTTCCTTCTTTGTGTCCTAATCCTTCTCCTAAGGAGCGTTTATTGCACAACCTAGATGTTGTGGTTGCATTGAAGTTCTATCTTCAGGCAACTAAGGACTTTAGTCAGTCTTCTGGTTTGTTAGTTTTTTTGTTTTTCTGGGAAGCACAAGGGTCAGAAAGCTACGGCTCCTTCTCTTTCTCTTTGGCTAAGGAGTATTATTCGTTTGGCCTATGAGACTGCTGGACAGCAACCTCCTGAGAGAATTACTGCTCATTCCACAAGGGTTGTTTCTTCCTCCTGGGCATTTAAAAATGAAGCTTCTCTGGAACAGATTTGCAAGGCTGCAACTTGATCCTCTTTGCATACTTTTTTTAAAGTTTTATAAATTTGATACTTTTGCCTCAGCTGAGGCTTCTTTTGGGAGAAGGGTTCTTCAGGCTCTGGTGCCTTCGGTTTAGGGCTTACCTGTCTGGTCCCTCCCTTATCATCTGTGTCCTCTAGCTTAGGTATTAATTCCCATTAGTAATTGATTCCGTGGACTCATCATATCTTAGGAAAGAAAACATAATTTATGCTTACCTGACAAATGTATTTATTACCGGACATGGTGAGTCCACTGCCCACCCTTTTATTTAAGAGTTATTTTTTGTAAAACCTCAGGCACCTCTACACTTTTGTGTTATCTTTTCATCTTTTTCCACTTTTCCTTCACCCGAATGACTGGGGATTGTGGGTAAGGGAAGTGATATATATATAGATATATAGATATAGATATATATATAGATATATAGATATATATATATATATATAGATAGATAGATATATATATATATAGATATATAGAGATAGATATATAGATATATAGAGATAGATATATAGAGAGAGATAGATATATAGAGAGAGATAGAGAGAGTAGAGAGAGATAGAGAGAGTAGAGAGAGATAGAGAGAGGAGAGAGAGAGAGAGAGAGAGAGGAGAGAGAGAGAGAGAGGAGAGAGAGAGAGAGAGGAGAGAGAGAGAGAGAGGAGAGAGAGAGATAGAGGAGAGAGAGAGATAGAGGAGAGAGAGAGATAGAGGAGAGAGAGAGATAGAGGAGAGAGAGAGATAGAGGAGAGAGAGAGATAGAGGAGAGAGAGAGATAGAGGAGAGAGAGAGAGAGAGATAGAGGAGAGAGAGAGATAGAGGAGAGAGAGAGATAGAGGAGAGAGAGAGATAGAGGAGAGAGAGAGATAGAGGAGAGAGAGAGATAGAGGAGAGAGAGAGATAGAGGAGAGAGAGAGATAGAGGAGAGAGAGAGATAGAGGAGAGAGAGAGATAGAGGAGAGAGAGAGATAGAGGAGAGAGAGAGAGAGAGAGAGATAGAGGAGAGAGAGAGGAGAGAGAGAGATAGAGGAGAGAGAGAGATAGAGGAGAGAGAGAGATAGAGGAGAGAGAGAGATAGAGGAGAGAGAGAGATAGAGGAGAGAGAGAGATAGAGGAGAGAGAGAGATAGAGGAGAGAGAGAGATAGAGGAGAGAGAGAGATAGAGGAGAGAGAGAGATAGAGGAGAGAGAGAGATAGAGGAGAGAGAGAGATAGAGGAGAGAGAGAGATAGAGGAGAGAGAGAGATAGAGGAGAGAGAGAGATAGAGGAGAGAGAGAGATAGAGGAGAGAGAGAGATAGAGGAGAGAGAGAGATAGAGGAGACT